>NC_133529.1:33985325-34115430 GCF_048544455.1 Silene latifolia | reverse complement strand
TTTAGATAAAGTTTATATCCACCGGGTACATTTTCCAATACTTATAACTCGAATTCAAAATTTCATCCGAACTTGTCTTATATAAGCAACAATGTGCTTAACCCTCAATCCCCACCACAACAAATGCCTATGTCCCTCAACAACAAAAGTATAATCCCCCACCGGGTTATCAAAACCAACAAAGACCACCTCAACAAAACTACCAACAACATCAAGGTCCAAATGCCCAACAAAACAACCAGGGGGAGGTAAACTTGAGGCATCGGTAATGCAAATGGCTAAGACCCAATCGAAAATGTTGGCTCAACTTCAAAAGAGTGATCAATCTCACAATGCCGCAATGAAAATGCTAGAGCAACAAGTGGCTCAACTAGCCTCATCTAGCTCTTGAAGGAAGACCGGCCAACTACCACCCCAAGGTACGCAACCACATGAGACCGTTAATTATATTTCTTTGAGAAGTGATATGAGCTATGATGGGCCATCCATGACTTTGGATGATGAAGCGGTTGTTAAAAACACGAAGCTTGGGGGAAATGACAAAAAGAAGGCTAGTGAAGAGCCTCTTGTTAGGGATCGTGTGCCATTTCCTCATCGATTGTTGATGCTTAAGAGAAAGAGCAAGCTTGATGCCAAGGTTGTTGAGCCCCCTATGCCCAAATAAAGTGATGAGGTGATTGTTGAGAAAGTCTCTCCTAATGCTAAGGAGGGTGATGCCGTTTCTAAGAAGGTGGATGCTCCTAATGGAGTAGAGAAAGAGAAAGAGAAAGAAATGAAGGATGCTCCTCTAAAGGAAGTTGTTCAAGTACCGTTTCCCTATCGTCTAGCAAAGCACAAGGAGGAAGGTAAGTTCAGTAAGTTTTTGGAAGTTGTTAATAATTTACAAGTCACCGTCCTATTTATTGAATTACTTACCCAAGTCCCTTCCTATTCAAAGTTTATGAAGGAAGTACTCTCGAAGAAGTGATCCTTCAATGAGGTTGAGACCATTGCTTTCATCGAAGAGTGTAGTGCACTCTTACAAAACAAGTCTCCCCCGAAACTTAAGGACCCCGATAGCTATTCTATTCCTTGCACTATAGGCATATATACCATTGATAAGGCCCTTTGCGACCTAGGTGCTAGTGTAAGTGTCATGCCCTATTCCATTTGTGAAAAACTTAACATGGGTGCTTTAAAATGCACTAGTATTACTTTTCAAATGGTGGACCGTTCTTTAAAACGACCTCTAGGTGTCTTAGAAGATGTGCCCGTCAAAGTTGGCAAGTTTTTCATACCCGTTGACTTACTCATACTTGATATGGCCGAGGACTCACAAACCCCAATTATATTGGGTAGGTTATTTTTACACACCGCGGGTGCGTTAATTGATGTGAAAAATGGGAGGTTAACGTTAGAAGTGGGTGATGACCGGGTTACCTTTATCAAGAACAACACCATTAGAAGCCCAATGTTACAAGAGTCTTGTTATTTACTTAGCACTGTGGACTCTTCTAATGCCTCTACTCTTGGTGCAACAAGAGTTGATGCATTGTATTTTTGACAAGAGAACAAGCCATGAGATTATCCAAAACAATAGCATTCCCATAGCATTCTGGCAGAATTGAGCTGAGGAATGGCTTTGTTCAAATGCTCATCTCTTGAGTTTTACTTGGCCAAAAATTATGTTCTTTATATGTATAAAATATTGAGAATGTCATCTTTCTCATGGACTTGGAATGGTCAAGTTTCACCATGTGGATTTTCTTTAGTAATCCCTCAAAGACTGGCATGATTTCATGTTTCAGTTATAACATTTCTGACCTGAACTTCCTAACAGTTTAATAACTCATGATCCAGGCCATGTTCTTGCATGATTCCAGTTGGAGATGATAGCTAACGCATTTAGCTTCGATTGGTATATGGGTCATCTCTTGGTTCATCTTGAGTCAAGAGTTATGCCCTCTGAAAACTGCCACTGCGTGCTAAAATGTACAGCACAGGTTCAGCCTTACCTGTCAGTACTAAAATGATCATACCTCTCAACCCAGACAACACCTTGGCATTATTCCAATTGGAGATGGAATCTTACTCATTTAGCTTCAATTTGGCTATTCATGGGTCTCCCAATTCTACATGATCAAGAAGTTATGACGTCTGCAAAATGCCCATGAATGCTGAACTGCACAACTTAGTTCAGGATTGACCTGCTAGCACTCAAACGTACATAACTCATAATTCAGGAGCCCATTTCATGTGATTCCAATTGGAAATTAGCTTTTAGCTTTCATTTGGTACATGTGGGGCATGCTATTTCATTCTGAGGAGCAAGTTATGGTGTCTGCAATATGGGTCTGATTTCAACAATGCCATCGATAGCCTATTCTGGCACATGTGTGCATCAGTAACATTTATGTCTTCCTCCCTATTCTAAATGGCACGTTTAAATGATGGATATTAGTTCCTAAATATTCCTAAGTATGTGAGCATTCTAGTGAAGAAAAACAAGACCTTTTTTGAGTGAGAATATGCACAGGACAACTGTTGAAAAACAAGGTGGTCCAAGGAAAGCGACATCTTGTCCACATTTCCTTCTTATCTCCTCTTTACTGATTTCTACTGCTACAAGCTGCATTGAGCCACAAAACAAGACCAAGCATAGCTCCTCCTTATCCAAGTATTAGTACTTCAGTCCTTTAATATATTTTGTTCTCTTACTATATGATAAATCGACCATTGGATTAGAGTAGTTAGAAACCAATGGTTAGATTATTCTTTTAAATCTATTAGGGTATTATTGGTTGAACTTGTAATGCTCTATATAAAAGCCACACCTTGTTTGTAAAAGATAGACTTTGAATATATGAAAAACTTTGCTTTGTGTAAAAACAAACCGTCTTCCTTCGTGGAGTCACTCTTCCTTCGTGGAGTAGCCTTAATCTCGACCTTCGTGGCTTGATTGAGAAGACGAGTTAAGCTTGCCTTTGTGGATGCTTAAGCTTGTTACTATCTTTAAATTTGCTGCATTTTACCTTGTTCATTAAAATCAGAAAATATGTCTCACAAAAACAGAAACTTCCTCCTTGTTTGTCATTGTTTTAATGCTTAAACTTTCAGTTTACTTGTTCATATTTGTCTTGTTTACAAACTATTCAAATTAGTCATAATCTTGCAGAAAATATGCTCCACTTGGATCCTTACTGATGGATCCGTTGGAGGAAGATGTTGGTGTTTATTGTTTTGTAGGTGACGATGCTAAGGGCACTATTGCTAAGAGTGCCAAAAGGAAAGAGAAATTTTATTTGAAAATTTTCAAATGGTTGTGAAATGCAAAGGTAGCTATGAAATGGAGCTCGGTTGGTGGCAAACTCAATGATGAAACTTGATCAAATAGCTTCTTACGTCGTGCGGGACGTTAAATCAGCGCTTCTTGGGAGGCAACCCAAGCTTTTTATTTGCTTTTATTTATTTATGTTTTAAATTTCCTCAATTTACTGTTTTTCGTAGATTAGAAATAAAATACTAGACTTGAAGATGTTTGTTTTTTGTGATTTATAGGTGAAAATGAAGAAAAGGAGGCTTAGAGGAGAAAATAACACGCTTCCCCATGTATAAACCCCATTCGGGGACGTAGTTTTCGAAAAATGGGACGGAAATACTAAAATACGAAAGCAAAGGCAAAAAGGGGCATGGACTGGTCAACCCCGATCGGGGACGTGGATTCGTACTTTCCGTGCTGCTCTTTTAGACGGGTTAAAAAAAAAGAACATTTGTTCTATCATTCCCAGCAAACGACGGTACTCTCCGTCTACTCTTTCTCCATTATTTTCTTCACTTTCTTCACTAAAATCACAACAAAACATCAATTCCTTCATCATTTTGCAAGATTCATTCATTCTTTAACATCATCAAGTGAGTTTCTCTCCCTTTTCTCTTTAATTTCATCCATTCTATTCAATTAAATCAACTTTATCAAACCCTAACTCAAATTGGGGGAAATTGATTTTGTGCTTATTTGTATTAGAAATTGATTGTAGTATGCTCTATTCATGTTTATAGTATGAATTAGTTCACTAATTTGTTCTATTATGTCTATTTGGATGGATTTTTGTTTGCCTTAAGATAAATTTTTGTCTTAAATTTCAGAAAAATGGCACCAAGAAGACTTCCTACCCAAGGTGCTTCTAAGAGGAGAAGAAATGATGCGGAATCCTCCCGAGCTGCGGAGGATGTGCAAATGGAAGAGGTCCCGGAATGGCAAGATCCGGAATTTCCCGGAGTAATTTTCAATTGCCAAAAGCAATGTGACAATTGGGTCATCCTAAGAAGTAAAGGTATGAAACCGACTAAGTTCATTAACCAACTTTGAACAATATTGGAATAGAAAAGAATGTTAAGACATTATTTAAGAACCTTGGTATGAAACATTGTTATACAATGGATTATAAGACCTTTCCCGAACTCACCCTTGAGTTCTTGAGCTCTTTTGAGTTTCATAGGTCGAAGAAACCCGGTTTTGTGCTTTTTGTGACTTTCCGATTGTTTAGTGATGACCATAGAATGGACCTAGCGGACTTTGCTAATACCTTCCAATTGCCCCATCGAGACTTACCTACCGAATCACCCGAATCTTATAACCCGGTTTTGACATGGAATGCCATTTCTCACTTCCCTTTTCAAAGTTGGGAATTTGGGACCATGTCCCTCACCAATACATACACTACTCCGACATTCGTGTTTGGCAAAGGTTTATGGGGTGGACCTTTTTTGGGAGAAATGAGCCTCACTCGGTGAGGAAAGTTGAGGTTGAGATTTTGGGTGCCTTCTGTTAGTATCAAATTTTGCACAATTTGTATGCGCCACATGTCGAGCAAGGAGTGGTTATAACAAAGTGACGTGGATCGATGACATGGCAAGAATGGGTCAATTAGTTCAAGTGAAAGGAGGAAGTCATACGTAAGAGTAGGGTGGAGGAATGTTAGTTGTGAGGGTCAAAGTCAACAACAAATAACAACGTGTGTGTGTTAATTGAACAAGTCAACTAACAATATCCTATTCACAAGTAACTGCTTCTACAAATCAGGAGGAAAATATGGTGGAGGTTACAACAATTAAATCCTACGATGGCTACACTATAAAAACCAAGAAAAGCATAAGAGAGAGGGGCATTCAACATTACACTTACCACATAACCATCGATCACAAAACTCCTATCATCTTTTCTCACATAGATACAACCACCATCACCATCATTGATCCATATCTCCACAACAACAAAAACACTCTTAAAGCCATAAAATACACTCAGGCTCCAGCAGAAGCTCCGCCAGAGGCTCCAGCAGAGGCTCCAGTATAAGATGCGATAGAGGGCCTAGCAGAAAATATTCCTAAAGAGCTTTGTTTCCTAGCCTTTATCTTGTAGTTCCACCGGAATATCTCCTAAAGAATTATAGTGCATACTTGGTGGGATTCCGACTTCCCCCGCGGTTGTTCCCACATTGGGTTTTCCGCGTCACCAATCTCTTATGTCATTATTCCTTTACTTCATTTTCATCTTTATTTTCGCTTAGTTTTCATTCATATTTCACCATAATTTCGCCTATAAATTAACCCGTGCTTCGAGGCTAAATAGAGTAGATCGCTTTGACCCACCATAAACGATTTAATAATATTTGTTCAATTTTTGGCTAAAACAATTTGGCGCCCACCGTGGGGCATAGTGATCATTTTCTACAACCAGATCTCGCAAAAAAAAAAAAAAAATTCGTTCATTGCCATGTCTGGAGCCAGTCAGAATCCGTTCAGCACCCATGGAGCATTGACTCAGCGTTTTGGGTCCAAACCTATTCCAGCAACCATAGGGCCTGTCAGGGGACCTTCGTCAGCCAGCCAGATGGCCTCCATCAACTTGCCAACCAGAATCCTGCCACCAGGCCCAACACCCTTCTAACCCTTGCAAGTACCCAAGGTGCCAGAAGCACCCAACCTGCCAAGATCCAGCATGGAGATTATCCGCAGTAGAAGCAAAACTTGATCAGGACCCAGGTTCAGGAGGAGTCATCTGGAGGAATTCACAGGAAAGCAGGACCCCTCCACCGGATCCGATGAAGATGGTGATAGAAGGAGTGGACGCCCTAGGTGAGGCCGTAGAAAGCTTGAGGAAGGACAACCAGGATCTGAGGGCCCAGATCATCGCGACAATCCTGCCTTATCCAGCACCTAACCCGCTACCTCTTGGGGGCAATTGTGCCAGGATCCAGAGCAAAAATATGCACCCCCAGGGAGTCAGCCGTCAGTGGAGGATTATTTCGACAGATTCCACCAGAGTTGATCACCAGACCAAATCATGAAGGAAATATCACCGAGTGGAGCCAACGAGTCTAGGGGATTGGGGGCTCTAATGCCTGATTATCGCTCGCCCTACGGCCAGGTAATATCTCATCTAGTGGTTTCCCTGAAACTAACTTCCAAAATTTTGCATGAACCCTTATCCAGCAGACGCCAGGATGACAACTTGGGTCCAGAATCAATGAAATGTCATTGACCTGTTACACTAGCAGTCAGCACCCTGGAGGAGCATGGTTAGGAGAAACCACCATCCAGGAAGCGCCATGATGGCAACCTAGATCCATAGACAACGTAAAGACATTGACCAGTTACCCTAACCGTCAACTCCCTGGAGGAGCATGGTTAAGAGGAACCTCCATCCAGGAGGCGGCATGATCTATTGTCAGCACCACACCATTAACTAATCGTCATAACAGTCAATTCCCTAGAGGAGCATAGTTAGGAAGTACTTCTTTTGGCCTCTTTCCGTCTGTTTCTAACCCTCTTGCAGGAGCAGATAGTATGATGAAACAATCTTGACAGCCAGGATCCAGGATATAGCAGCAGCCTGGACGAGAAATAGTACCTAGAGTGAACCACAATTGCTGCATAGCCAATTTGCAGGAGACAGAAGCGAATGGGGGTAGGTGCAGGCTATTCTACGACAGACATGGAAGGCGTCATAGGCTCGAATGAGCAGAGGAGCACGAAAGGCATTCAGGGAACTGAAACACTATCTAAGCATGCCACCTCTGTTATCCAAACCAGAACCAAAACTAGAGGACCTGATCGTCCAAGCTTGCAGAGTCCCTGAAAGTCAGGCACCTGAAACCATCCGAAACCAGACAGATCCCCGGTTACGGGCCAGAATCTGGAGGCAGATGTTCTCATTATCCTGGGGGCAACATCCAAGCCAGGACCAATATTTATGCAAATCCAATAGATAACCATGCCAGAATTTCTAGCAGATCCATCAGACGACTCTGCTTCCAGAATAACATTCAGAGAGAACAATTTCTGGAGGATCAACAAGGAGGTGAGGTATTTAGTAGTTGGTTGTTCGTTATCTTGCATTGTGATCCTTGGCAGGGTAGAGATCCATGGTCTTGGGGCAGTGCATGCCGCTAAACCGCCAATGAGAACAAACAACTTGAGGATCCAGGAGATATGCAGCAACCAGAATGCTGAAATAGCAAATTCTCGTAGGTGCTTCCTAAAAAAAAAAGCTACATTTGCAATCAGTCAGGGTCCTAAAGGTGCCACAACAAAGAGTATCCAAGGACGAGTAGTCCTACAACAAGCAGATAAAATGAAATAGCTGGAAGAAAAACTTGCAAACAGTAGCAGCAAGAACCAGGTGCATTCTGCAACCTGCCTGGAACATAACTAGTTATTTCTTAGCAAGAGAAAAGCGATAAGGAGTCAGGCTGTTTTGCATGCCCTCCACAGCGAAGCTGTGCAAAACATGCAGGGGGCAAGAGCCTCCCCAACAATTCGCCAGCAGGCACTTACAACCCTTAAAACGATTCGCCAGTAAGGCACTTATGATACTTCAAATATCTTTAATGAGGTCGCACATACGACATATGTTGGTACACAGTCTAACAGATACAACTCTGCCAGGTCCTAGGTTTTGCTTAAAGTATTCTTTATTTTTCAAAAGCCATTATTTCTTGTTAGCCTTGAAAAAATATATTAAAATTTAGGTTCTTCCTTAAAAATTTTTGATCTTAATTTCCATCAGCATACCTACTTCTATCTCTAAACCATGAGCAGTTTCACATTTTTTACAACCTTGTGGATTTTAGTCTCTGATTTTGTCAATAATACATTTCATTTTTAAGTTTGGCTTAAACCTTTGAATTCATATGTTTTGAAAAGGTTGCAAAAACTAATCTGATGGAGTTTGTATTTCTATACAGTGAAGCGTGGGCTTATGGCTAAGTACCCATATATCAGTCGAACGAGGCTCCTGCAGTACTTAGCACCCACGCAAGCGGGGCTCCTCTGAACAGAGTGGGCAACTAAATCCCAGCGCCTCCAATCAACGAAGGCCGGCAACAAAACAGCGAAAAAGTGAACGCACGATAAAACAAAAGTACGCAGAAACGGCAGAATATAAAACTAACAAGCGATAGAACACTCGCGACACTCACAACACACGTTAAACGCACGCTCAAACGTGATCATTCTCACGACACATTGATAGATATTGCATTCACAGCGTATAAAAGTCACAACGTCTCTAGCCACCATATAGGGTGGATCATGCATTAGAAGGTCGTCGCATGCACCTAGGTTGCATCACTATCATTTTCAGGCACCAACTGCATACTATACTAACTGCAGGAGCAAGTTCTGCTCGAGGTTCTCACCACCAGAATCACCCCTGGCATTCAGAGGCAGAACGGTAAAGTCAGGAGGGCTGGTCCGAGCTGGACCCTGCATCAACCAGCTGGACCCAGCAATCTCCATTATGACCCAACGTCCATCAGCATCTTCCAGCATCTACTAGCTGGACCCAACATCCATAAGCTTTTACAAGCAGGACCCAGCGTCCATCAGAATCCACTGGCTAGAATCTATAGGTCGATGTGTGCTGAGTATCTACCCGTACTACTTCCATACCGGTAGAACCGTGGAAGGCAAGGAGGAACCTGGAGGAGGCAGCTTTGCCTACTTGTCAATCTCACCCTAATTAGCATCTACCAGCAGGCCCCACCTGGATGCCTACATGACCTTATTTCGGGACTAGCAGAAGTAGGGAGACGCAAAAATTCTAGCTCCAGAACAGGAGTTCTGAACTATTTCGATGTGTCCAGCAGACATACACTTCTACCAGCAGAATAACAACAACGCCCATAACCTGGAAAATTAATTTCCCTCTTCATCCTGAGGCTAAAGAGGAAAATTGGGGGCAATTTTTAGTACCAAATTTTGCACAATTTGTATGCGCCACATGTCGAGCAAGGAGTGATTATGACAAAGTGACGTGGATCGATGACATAACAAGAATGGGTCAATTAGTTTGAGTGAAAGGAGGAAGTCATACGTACGAGTAGGGTGGAGCATTGTTAGTTGTGAGGGTCAAAGTCAACAACAAATAACAATATGTGTGTGTTAATTGAACAAGTCAACTAACAATATCCTATTCACAAGTAACGGCTGCTACAAATCAGGAGGAAAATATGGTGGAGGTTACAACAATTAAATCCTACGATGGCTACACTATAAAAACCAAGAAAAGCATAAGAGAGATGGGCATTCAACATTACACTTACCACATAACCATCGATCACAAAACTCCTATCATCTTTTCTCACATAGATACAACCACCATCACCATCATTGATCCATATCTCCACAACAACAACAACACTCTTAAAGCCATAAAATACACTCAGGGTCCAGCAGAAGCTCCGCCAGAGGCTCCAGCAGACGCTCCAGTATAAGATGCGACAGAGGGCCTAGCAGAAAATATTCCTAAAGAGATTTGTTTCCTAACCTTTATCTTGTAGTTCCACCGGAATATCTCCTAAAGAATTATAATGCATACTTGGTGGGATTCCGACTCCCCCCATGGCTGTTCCCACATTGGGTTTTCCGCGTCACCAATCTCTTGTGTCATTATTCCTTTACTTCGTTTTCATCTTTATTTTCGCTTAGTTTTCATTCATATTTCACCATAAAATCGCCTATAAATTAACCCGTGCTTCGAGGCTAAATAGAGTAGATCGCTTTGACCCACCATAAATGATTTAATAATATTTGGTCAATTTTTGGCTAAAACAACTTCCTTAATGTTAATGGTGAAGAAAATTGGGGGATCAATATTCCCTACCACTTTGCGGTACACTTGACCAAGCAATATAACCCAAAGAATAGTTGTATTATCTTAGGAGGTTTGGTTACAAAGATTGCTCAACACTTGTGTCGCTTCAACCAAGAAAACACCAACTTGAGACCATTGCTTATCTCTAGGGAAAAAGGGGTTGGACTAGATTATGAATACTTCCTATCTTGTAATTGGTTTAGGGATTCTCACCCTAACATGGTTTGGATAATTGGTAGGCAAGACTCCATTAGTCTACCGGAAGAGAAGAAAGAAATTAAGGCCTTAGTCCATACCAAGCCCTATCATGGGAGTGCCCCTTTTACTAGACCTATTTACCACTTGCCTCTACAGGGTGAGACACGTACCACCGTTGAGCGGCATGACGGAGGTCAACCCTCTCAAGCACGTCATTTCACCTCTAGTATTCATTCACCCTCTAGTCTAGAAATGATGGATATGATGCGAGACTTAAGCTTAAGTGTTAATACAATTCGTGATGACCAAAGAGTTGCATTGCATCCTATATATGATCATTTTGTTAGGCAAGGAGTAATCCAACCCGAGGGGCCACACCCTTCATTTTATACTTATCCCGCGGGTGGATTTCCTCCTCCTTCTCCCCCTCCTAACAATGATGCACGTACTTTTACTACGTATGCTCCCGGTCCGGATTTTTGTGGTTCGGATTATGGAGTTGAGGCATTACATGGAGGATATGGAGGGTATGGTAGCTATGGTGGGAATGGTGGCTATAGTAGCTACGGTGATGGTCTTGGAAGTGGCCAAAATATTGGTGAGTATGTCACTTCTCTCCAAGAGGATGATTCTAGTGGAAGTGGTCAACAAGGTGAAGCATCCGGAAATGGAAGTGGTAAGAAGAAGAAAGGAAGGAAGGGGTTCAACTTTTGTCCCTTTTCTTAGATGAATGACGAAGGAAGAGTCCCCCGTATACATACTAGCTTGGGGGGAGGCTAGTGTTGGAGCTTGTGTCCTCCACAATTAGTGTGATAACATTTATAAATCTCTTATAGGTTCACAAGGGTATACTTCGTATTTTATCAGTTGATTAACGATTACTTAATAACGGTTGGCTTGCTAGAAAGTTTGACGTTATTATCATACTGATGGCGGTGATCAACTGGTCCCTAAAAGTCACACCTAAAGGATGTGTTTGAGAGATGTGATTGTATGAAAATATAATCACATTGATGCCTGACTAAAAGGTTAGTCCAAGTATTTGACTAAACAGTTAGTCAATGTGTTGATGAGACGATTATTTAATTCAGTTAAATAATATTAGGAGACAATTAATTAATCAATTAATTCGTAAATTGAATATAATAAGTTATATTTAATTATTGTATATAATGTTAGCTTAAAGGAATTAAGATGTTAATTCGTAATTAAACATAAACGGTTATATTTAATAAGCAAATTATAAATATGCGATATTTATAGTTAATATATATTATACAATATTGTCATAATAAATGTTGACAGACTGGTATTGATAAATCGACTGCAAACTGTTATAAGTGGACTTATTAATACATGTCGATATATATGACAATTGATAAATAATACACATAATATACAATTAAAACAACAACCAAAAATAAGAAGATTATATCCTCATTTTGGTTGTTGGGAATTCGGTCAAAACCGAGAAAGTGGAAGCAAATAAAAGAAAAAAAATCTTTCCCTATTTTCTTTTAACCTACACGGTTTAAGAGGCAAAAGGGATTCTTTTTTTTTGACTTACTTGTTTTTGCTTAACCTAATTTTTGACCTAAAAATTCTCTCATCAAAAAAACACACAAAACCCTAAATTAATTAGTGAATTTGGGGATCGATTCTAGCAAGAACAAAAGGGCATTTCTCATATCATCTTGGGTGCGATTAGGCGAATATCGACTTCGATATTGTTCTTAGGCCATATTTCTAGGACCGAAGATTGATTCTTAATCTCTTCTCTTTTGTTTATGTTAATTCGTTTATGACTCGTATTTCATTATGATAATTTCGTTATAATCCTTATAATTAAAAGGGAAGTATACCGATATTCCCACAGCTAGCTAGTCTAGTAAGTGTTTTTTTACTTTGCACTTTAGTTTATTTTTCTCGAAACCCATTTAAATATGAACCCTTGTCTTTCTTGTTTATGTGCTTTGAGCCATTTTTATGGTTTAGTTGGGTAATTTAATTGTTGGCACATTGAGGACAATGTTGTGTTTAGCTTGGGGGGAGATTGCATTTGCATGTAGTGTAGTTTGCATGTAGAAAATTTGAAAATTTTGAGAGAATTTGTGTGTTTTTGCTTGCTTTACTTTCCCTCTTGCTTATCCTAATGATAGCTTATAGCTAATGATTTATTCTTTTATTATGGGATAATTGCTACATGGGGATGTCTTGACATAGTAGGTGGGAGATGGAAAATGAACCGAATAGGCTTGATCTTGACTATTGGCAAGCTACAAAATTGGTAAGGTAGAACCTCTTTAGACCGACGCATACATATCCGGTCTCTCTTAGGTGAGTGTAGGTCTCCTTATGGTGCGTGTTTCATCAAAATGCACAAGTATTTTCTTCATTTCATCTCTTTGTAAGCATGCATTCATATGTTGTTAGCATTTTGGAGCCATTCACATGATTAAATTTGCCTTTTTGAACCCCGTCACAAAATTGACCTCTAGCTACATATAATTTTGCCTACCTTGTCGAGCTAGTAGCTTTGATTAGTTGTGTTTGGGTGCTCATTTGGGATTTGTTTTATTTTGAAATATCATTGTGAGCTTGGTCTTAATGCTCTTGAAGAAGAAATGAGAAAAAGAGAAAAAAATGAAAGAGAAAGAATTGAAAAAAAAAATGAAAAATGATGAAAAGAAAGAAAAAAAAAAGAAAAAAAGGAGAAAAAGCATGAAGTGGAAAAAAAAGAAGTATGGTTTGAAATGAAAAGAAAAAGAAGAAGTTGATGTAAGAATTCTCATATTTATTATCATTTTTTGGAGAATTTTCTTATGGTTTGCATTACAATATTGGGTTAGTTTCGGGATTGAGCATCCTTACATTTTGGATAGTTGCTAGCTTAACATTAAGCTCCACATTTCCAAAATTCATTTGTTCCCCTTTCTACCCATGTCTTTTATCCTGCTTACCCATTTGACTTCTTTTTCATGCTTGCGTATGATTGTTTTTGACTTGTAGTTTTGAAATGATTACCATATTAGATTGCGGGTACATTCTCATGAGTCGAGGATAAGTGAGTGTTTTCACACAAAAATGTCCTTTCACATACAAATGAGTTTGAGTGCATCGTGAGAGTCCATTAGTCAAAAGATCGTGCAAGAGCTTAAAGGTTAATTCAAAGTCTTTCGTGCTACGCCGTCATGTAAATCTCATCCATGTTTTTGCATTATTCCTTATGCCCATGTTGTCTCGGGTTTTGAATCATTGTGCTTAGCTTGCTTTAAGATATTGCAATTGATGGGATATGGTTTCTTGCTTGGGGACAAGCAAGAGTTTAGCTTGGGGGAGTTTGATGTGTCCATTTTATATATAGTTTAACCCCTATTTTAGCTCGGTTTATTTGACTATTGCGCTTTATTTAATGTTTTTGTGAGCTAATATTGCGTTCTAGGTGTATTGCTCGTATTTCTTACATTTTGTAGGAATCTAAGCGATCGGAAGCTTTTTCCAGTCATTTTAGCAAACATCGGAATTTGCAAGGCTAAGTAGAGTCAAGCTTGATCATGGTATGGAAATTTATAAGGAGTGTTGGTCCAAGCAAAAAATAACACTAACTTATGTTAATAGAAAAATGAAGAAATGAGCCCAAGTATAAAATCAAGTGTTAAATCCCAAGTAGAGAAGATGGGAGAATGCCTTGGATGCTCATCTTAGGATGCTCTTTGGATGCTAATTGTGCAATTAACCGGGTGTTTAAGAAGGAGTTAATGGCCAACATAGGATTCTCTTGGCAATTGCTCAAGAATTGAAGGAAAATTAAGAGTGTGCTTAGGATGTCATTTTGGATTCCTTTGCAAATTTTACTCCCTTATTCTTATATAAAGGGTGTTGATCAACACACTTTATACACACCATTTTTCTTAGTGTTTTATACACTACTTTCATGCTCTTAGTTTGGTTCTTAGTTTAGTTTAGATTAGATTTACTATAAACAATTTCCTTTAAGCATTTCAATTCATTACAATTTCCGTTTCAAGTTATATTCAAGTTATTTATATTTGCATTGTTCTTCAATTCCATTTCCATTTCCATTTCCATTTCCATTTCAAGGTAATTCTATTCCTATTTTCATTATGTTTATCATTTCAATGGTTATTAGTTTAGTTTATATTTACATTATGCTAGAGTAGTCTACCTTGTCTAGGGAATGAAGAGAGCCATGCATAAAAATATTTGTAACATGATAAACTAGGATGCTATAATATCATTTCATTGTTTCTATCACATGCTTGTATCGTCATGTTTAATCTTTTTTTAAATGTAATACTATGGTTTTCCTAAGTCTGTTACTCGGCCGAATAAGGCTTACGCAGCCGAGTAATGCGTCGCGTGTTTCTGGTCAGGTTACTGTCCAGGAATACTCGGTCGAGTATTCTTAATACTAGACCGAGTATGCAGTATGGCATACTCGGCCGAGTATTCTTAATACTAGACCGAGTATGGCATACTAGACCGAGTATTCTTAATACTAGACCGAGAATGACATACTAGACCGAGTATTCTTAATACTAGACCGAGTATGGCATATTAGACCGAGTATTCTTAATACTAGACCGAGTATTCGGTCTGACGAGTATTATTTCCACGGTTTGATTAAAATGATTAGAGAAGTATAAATAACGTGTTGAGCAGTTTCTAATCAGTTCTAAATCACTATTTTACAAAACCTAACGACGCTCTAAACTTCTCTAATCATCTTCATCTCTTCTTAAGCCAAGGGTGATCGATTGTGAACTTTTGGATCTCGTTGTCCGTGTCATCTGTGTTAGTAACTCTCTAGTATTCCTAATCAGTTTATCATTGTTATTGTTAGAATTTGGTAAACCCTAGTTTGGGTTAATTTGAGGGTTTAGGGTTTGGTCATCATATGTGTGTTGATTGTTGATTATCATTGTTGTAGGTGACGATGTGGTATTCGTTATGCATTTGTATGATTGATTGCAGCGTAGCGGATTGCGAAAAAGTAGAGTTTCCCTACTCATTTTACCGTTAATTGATTTAAGATTATGTTTGTGTTGTGTACGATTGTTTATTAGCTGATCATTGTTGGGCGTTGGAGTTGGTGTGGTTGTTGTGATGGTTATTGAGTGGAGTCACTTGCGGGAGTGGCTTCACGCCCTAGTTTTGCCCTCTGTGGAACCCGCCATAGAAGGGGATGTGCACATTAATGAACAGGGTTATCGCTCATTGATGAGCGGGGCTTAGGTGAGGATTGGCTGCGGTCCCCCACTGGCGGCGAGGATTACCTGTTGCGATGGGTATTTTGGCAGGGCTACACACTTCGGTGTGTAGTCGGTTACTATGTGAGATCGGGAGTTTGGAGGTGGATGATGATCGGCTGGTTGCGTTTTTGTACTTGTCTTACTTTGATTATATAGTAACTGCCCTCGTTGTTGTTTTATAAAATCTGTGGTGATCCATTCGGGGATGGTGAGAAGATTGTGACAGGTGATGATGTTCACTAGCTATGGGGCCGTCACGGGGAGTCATCACTCGAGTCTAGCTTCCCCTGTCAAGAGTTTATTACTCAGTTTTAGTTGTTGAACATTAGTAACATGTACTTTGGTTATTTGATTTTGGAACATGTAACCATTAATCTTTTATACTTTAATAAATTGTGTTTTGGATTGGTAACTTTGATATACTAACCTCGGGCAACCGAGATGGTGACGGTCTCTCATGATAAGGTGGTCCTAGTAAGGCACCTTGGTATGTGGGGGTACCACAAAGTGGTATCAGAGCGACGATTCTGAAACCTAATCCAATGAACCTAATGAACGTAAGGAGTCTATATAAAATAAATCCGGGGAGAGATGTTTGGAGCTACCGGAAAGACTTGGGAGACGTCCCGAAGTCGCATTGAGGCCCTTACGATCTCGAGCCGGTCACATGGGGAAGTCTTGGGGAACTGTTATATGTTTGGAGTCATGTGTGTAGTACTTGTAGCTGTGATTTTTGTGAAATTGTTGGATAAAATGAGAAAGTAATGTGTGTTGTATTTGTACCTTTAAGTATATGTTGGATGAAGTATATTTTTGGGTTGAATGAAGGTGATTGGAGTATATGTAATGTGGTGTTGGGTATGTGTATATGATCATGATGATGTTAATGTTTGGTTTGTTGGTAGTAGCATGTGATTAAGGTCATGCGTCTATATATATGAATGTCGTGTTTAATTTTCATGTGGGTATGATAAAAGTTCTGTTGGAGCTTGTGTCCTCCATAGTTAGTGTGATAACATATATAAATCTCTTATAGGTTCACAAGGGTATACTTAGTATTTTATCAGTTGATTAACGTTTATTAATAACGGTTGTCTTGCTAGAAGTTTGACGTTATTATCATACTGATGGCGGTGATCAACTGGTCCCTAAAAGTCACACCTAAAGGATGTGTTTGAGAGATGTGATTATATGAAAATGTAATCACATTGATGCCTTATATGACTAAAAGGTTAGTCCATGTATTTGACTAAATAGTTAGTCAATGTGATGATGAGACGATTATTTAATACAATTAAATAATATTAGCTGAGACGAATTAACTGTTAATTCGTAAATTGAATATAATCTGTTATATTTAATTAATGTATATAATGTTAGCTTAAACGAATTAAGATGTTAATTCGTAATTAAACGTAACCAGTTATATTTAATTAGCAAATTATAAATATGTTATATTTATAGTTAATGTATATATTATGCAAAATTATCATAATAAAATGTTGACAGACCGGTATTAATAAATCGACTACAAACTGTTGTGTGTGGACTTATTAATACATGTCGACATAATTGACAATTAATATGATACACATTATATACAATTGGAGAACAACCAAAAATAAGAAGATTTTTCTCCTTATTTTTGGTGGTTGGTGAAACCGAAAATAAGAGGAAAAAGAGGAAGAAAATATCTTCCCCTAATTCCTCCCTTGGACGGTTTTAAGAGAGGAAAAGGGAGATCATTTTCTCTCATTCTTTTTGACCTAATTCTCACATCACACAAACCCTAAAAAAATTCATAAGAAATTAGGGATCTATTCTAGCAAAGAAAAGAGGCATTTCTCAAAGCATTTTGGGTGCAACAATTAGGAGAATATCGATATCGATATTTGTTCTTAGGCCAAATTGCTAGGACCAAAGGTTGATTCTAATCTCTACTCTTTTTGTTTATGTAATTTCATTTATGACTCGTAATTTCATAATTATAATTTCGTTATAATCCGAATTCTTGATGAAGTATACCGATATTTCCCACAAGTGGTATCAGAGCATGCGTCACGAAATTATTTTATATGATTTTCATAAATGGATTTAAACAAAAAAAAATTTTGATGAAAAAAAATTTCGGCCGAGAGCATTTTTTTTGCCGAGAGCAATTTTTCTGCCGAGATGATTTTTCGGTTTTGATGTTTTTGTTTCCATTTTGATTTATTCATATTGTTGTTTTAATTAGTTAAGATGATAATATGATAAATTTGTAGATGTTTTGATTTAATAAGAATTAAATTAAAATGTAAATGTAAATTGTTTTAATTGTTGATGATTTGTTTTTGCTATATAGTTTTGGCATACAAGTTAATTTAATAATGTTCAAATCAATTGTGATGAATCAAATATTCGGATAATCGATTTAATCGTAATTTGGATATTCATTTTAAGAGGTTAAATTGAATCATCTAGTTTGAATCTATATTTAAATTAAAAGTTGATGATTATGCCAATCTTGTTCTAGTAGCAACATTAAACAAACTTGTTCATAAATTCTATTTTTTTTTGTTTTTAGGGCAAAATGCCGCAAGAAATGAAAAGAAAAAAAACCTGTTTTTTTTTGTTTTTAGGGTAAAATGCCGCAAGAAAAAAAAAAACTGTTTTTGTTATTTTAGGGCATAATGCCGAGATGAAAAAAAAAACTGTTTTTCTTTTTTCAGATTTGCCGAGAGCAAAAAGAAAAAAATAAATATTTTCGTTTTTTTTTTGTGATATTGCCGAGAGCTAAAAAAAAAATGGTTTCGTTTTTATTTTTTTTATTTTTGGCCAATTATAATTATACATTACATTTATAATGTATGATTGTTTGTTGTGAAAAGGTTCACAAATTCTAGATACCCAATTATTTTAAAGAGGTTTAAAATAATGTTGGATTAATTCATATCACTAGTTAATGTGAATTAAGATTGGAATTATTGTGAGTAATTGAGGAATTGTCACATAATTTTAATAAATTTAAAATAGGTGGTTTAGATAAATTACTCTACATAATTAAAGAATTATGTCTTGAATGATTAATTTATAGTTGATGCATTTTATTTAGTTGTATGAATTGTTGAATGGTTTAATTTACGTAATTTTGCAATCGGTTGTAATTTTGTATTACCTAGTGTGGCCTTAGTTAATTATGTTTTTGTAATGATGGAAACATAATTTTAATGTAATTTTGAGATCTCGAATCTCCTTTGGTTTTCTTTAAGTATTATGTTTTTGAAATTAGAATGTAAATAGGTTTATTTTGTAATTTTATTAATTGTAATTTTTGGGAAGACTAAAGATGGAGATTGGATTGCTCACTCCCGCTACATGGACCAAGATGGAACATCAAGACAAGCTTCTCGGGTCCTAGGAAGGATTCCAAAGTTGTATTTATGTTCATTTTGGTAGATAGGCCACACTAGGACTTTATTTGTTTTACGTTTTTCCATTCTCGTTGTTTTCTTTCACATGATAATTAGTGCATCATCTTCCGCCTAAACTAAACCACCTACTAATATGCATGAAAATTGACTCATATAGATTGAATGTTAGTTATCATGGACATAAAGATGTCACACTTTTTAAGCCATCATCTTAGTTTATTCATTCTCGCATGCTAGATATTAGTTCACTTAAAATGAATTAAAATATAGTTGATGAGATCTTCCTCTAAAACTAAAATTGAGACTAGTCTTTATAAGGCCAAACAACTATGAATCCCTTCTTCGTCGGTAGGCATATAGGACCTTACTCTCCATGTGACCCCTTCTACGTTGGGTAAGTAGTTTGTGTTGACTTATTTTCCCTCAACATTATAATCCGAAGAGTTTCTCGTGATTATGATGGACTTTAGATAAAATTTACAGAAATTTATCAACCAAGAATTCTAAAAGTAGAATTAGCCAAGAGGTTGGCTTATCAATTTATAGAAAATTGAGTCTTGGGATCATTTATATAATTCTTGAGGGAGGTCAATTGTATAAATGCTTGAGTCTTCGCTTATAACAGTTTTACATTAGACTTAAATCATAACAATGAGTATGCTTATTATGTTTTTATTCTTCTTTTCGCAGTGTAGAATTCGTTTTATATTGATAATACTGCTTACAACAAATGGCTGGAAATAACGAAATCCCTATGCCAAGTGCCACACTTTCACGCGAGTCCTGGCTCAAAACTTTCATGGACCACATGAATCAGTCCACGCGACTGAAGAATGACGGGTCCAACTTTGCGGACTGGGAGGCATCATTGCGGAATGCTGCCATTGCTGACGGTAAGCTCAAGTACTTAACTGAGCCAATACCGCCAAACCCAGGCCCCAATGCAAGAGCTAACGAGGCACTTGCTTATAGTAACTTCGTCATGGAAGCGGGTGCGATAAAGAACGTACTCATTTTTGCAATGGAAACCAATTTGCAAAGACGCTTCATTGCCCAAGGTGCAAACAAGATTTTCACCATGCTCACTAATGAATTCTCAAAAGCACCGAGAATCTTTACTTATGAGCATACCTTTCGCTTCTTTGATGCGAAACTCCAGAAGGGCCAACCGGTTAGCCCACACATTCTTAACATGATTGAGAATGTCGAGAAACTGGAGGCACTTGATTGCAAAATCATTGAGAGCATAGTCATTGACCGTATGCTTCATTCACTTCATGATGGTTTTGCCCTTTTCAGGGCAAATTACTACATGAATGACATGAAGAAAAGTCCTCATGAGCTACACTCACTTCTCGTACAGACCGAGAAGGATATGAAATTGTGTGGGAGCATGAAGCAAGATGTTCTCATGATTTCCAACAAGAATAAGGGTAAGGGCAAAGCTCACGGCGACCTAACTGTAGGAAAGACAAAGTTTAAGAAGTTAGGAAACAGTATGAGTGGGCCTGGTGAGACTAGTGGCTCACAAGGCAAGGCAAAGAGCAAGGACGGTAACGTTGAATGCCACCATTGTCACAAGACTGGACATTGGAGGAGGAACTGTCCCGTGTACCGTGAGGACATAAAAGCAGGCCGCGTCACTCCTGTTGGTATGTCATCTTATATTCATATGATTGAGATTAACCATGCAAGTTTCGGAACTTGGGTACTTGATACTGGTTGTGGTTCTCATCTGTGTCATCATTTGTAGGGCCTAAAAAACATCAAACCCCTCGCAAAGGGTGCTGTGGACCTGCGAGTCGGGAATGGAGCACGAGTTACTGCAGTCTCAATGGGAACATACGTAATCCAGCTCCCTAGGGGTTTTGAGTTATATTTATATAACTGTTACTATGTACCCAGTTTATCTAAGAATATTATTTCTGTTTCCGTACTTGATAAAGACGGTTTTTCATTTTCAATAAAGGACAATAGCTGTATTTTCTCTTTTAATGAAATGGTTTATGGCAAAGCAGTTTCCATGAATGGAATTTATATCTTAGATAAAACCACAGATATATTACATGTGAATAAAAAGAAATTAAAGGTTGGTGACAAAAATCAAACTTATCTATGACATTGTCGAATGAGACACATAAATGAAAACGTGTAAAGAAACTCATTGAGAATGGGACTATTCCCACATTTGATTTCTCTTCATTTGGCACATGTGAATCATGTCTTATCGGCAAAATGACTCGAATTTCCTTCAAAGGTGTTGGAATGCGCGCTAGTGACCTATTAGGACTCATACATACTGATATATGTGGACCTATGTCAATCACTGTAAGAGACGGCTATAGATATTTTATCACTTTCACGGATGATTTGAGTAGATACGGATATGTCTACTTAATGAAGCATAAAAGTGAGTCTTTTGAAAAATTCAAGGAATACCAGAATAAGGTTGAGAACTAACTGGGAAGAAAGGTTAAAGCACTCCGTTCAGATCGGGGTGGCGAATATCTTTCAAATGAGTTTGATCAACACCTTAAAGACTGTGGAATAGTTTTGCAGTTAACTCCACCTGGAACACCTCAATTAAATGGTATGTCCGAACGGAGAAATTGAACACTACTTGATATGGTTCGATCCATGATGAGTCACACGGTAGTACCTGATTCATTATGGGGTTTGGCTCTTTTGTCAGCTGCTCTTATACTTAACCGAAGTCCGTCTAAAGCTGTCGACAAGACTCCATATGAAATGTGGAAGGGAACGGTCCCTAACTTGTCCTTTATTCGGGTTTGGGGCTGCGAGGCTTATGTCAAGTGGAGACACGAGGATAAGCTCAGCCCGCGATCGGTCAAGACATACTTTATTGGTTATCTAAAAGGAATGTTTGGTCATTACTTCTATTCGCCTACCGAACATCGAGTTTTTGTTGCGGCTAGTGCAAAGTTCTTAGAGAAAGAATTTCTCGAGAACAAGTCAAGTAATAGAACCTTCGAGCTGTCGGAGATTCAAGAACCAACAACCGAGGAACAGAGGGAGGAAGTTGTTCCTTCAACTGATGATACGCTTAATATTCCTCAGGAACCTAGGAGGTCGGGTAGAGTCTCTAATCCTCCAGACAGATACATGGGTATGGTCGAGGAAAATGACGTTTTGCTCCTAGAGAGTAATGAACCCGCTACCTATAAAGGTGCCATGACCTGTTCCGACTCTAAGCTATGGATTAAAGCCATGCAATCCGAGATGGACTCCATGTATGAGAATGACGTATGAGATCTTTTTGATTTACCTAACAAGGTACAACCTCTTCAGTGCAAATGGCTTTACAAAATAAAGCATTCTGTAGACGGGCAACCAGATACCTATAAAGCACGACTAGTGGCAAAAGGTTCCACTCAAGTGCACGGATTGCATTATGATGAAATTTTTGCACCCGTAGTTATGCTGCGTTCCATTCGGATAATCATAGCGATTGCCGCTTTTCATGACTATGAAATTTGGCAGATGGATGTGAAAACCGCCTTCTTAAACGGTTATTTGGAGGAGGAATTGTACATGGTACAACCCGAAGGTTTCATAGATCCTGAAAATCCTAAGAAAGTGTGCAAGCTTAAGCGTTCCATTTATGGACTTAAGCAAGCTTCTCGGAGTTGGAATCATCGTTTCGACCAGGTGATAAAAGAGTATGGTTTCACTCGATCGGTCAAGGAACCATGCTTATATGTCAAGTCGAGTGGGAGCAATATTGTTTTCTTGATATTGTATGTCGATGACATACTCTTGATTGGGAATGACATTCCTCTCTTATCTAAGGTAAAAGGATGGTTGAAGAACCATTTCCAGATGAAAGATCTGGGTGAGGCACAATGCATATTGGGAATCCGTATCTATCGAGATAGATCACGACGGATGTTATCACTGAGTCAGGAGTCTTATTTAGATAAGATTCTTGAAAGGTTCAGCATGACCAACTCCAAGAAGGGGAACCTTCCAATGACGTCTGGGATGCATTTGAGCAAGCCTCAGTCACCCTAGACACCTGAAAGGGTCGAGCACATGAGTCGTGTTCCTTATGCATCAGCCATAAGATCAATCATGTATGCCATGATATGCACACGTCCCGACGTGGCATATGCATTGAGTATGACGAGTCGGTACCAAGGCAATCCAGGTGAAACACACTGGATAGCTGTTAAAAACATCCTTAAGTACCTACGGAGGACTAAGGATTGGGTATTGACTTATGGAAGAGATACTAAGCTATGTGCAATCAGTTACGCAGATGCTAGCTTCCAAACGGATCGAGATGATTCGAAATCTCAGTCTGGATTCATCTTTACTCTAAATGGTGCTACGGTCAGCTGGAAAAGTTCCAAATAGGAAGTTGTAGCAGATTCTACTACTGAATCCGAGTACTATGCCGCTTCAGAAGCAGCAAAGGAAGCTATATGGATGCGTCAATTCTTACAAGGACTAACCATAGTTCCTAGTTCGAATGACCCAATCACTATCTATTGTGATAATAGAGGTGCCATGTTCCAGGCTAAGGAGCCTAAGTCTAGTAATAAGTCTAGACATGTACATCGGAAGGCTCACCTGATCCGTGATTACGTGGAGCAAGAGGAGATAGTGATTGACAAGATTGCTTCGGATGGCAACATCGCGGATCCTCTCACTAAACCATTGAAATATGATAAGCATGAAGGGCACGTTATTTCCATGGGAATTAAACGTGTTCCTGAGTTGTACTAGTTGCTTATGGATTCGATACATTTTCTTTTTCCATATGCTATTTATAACTTCATCGTATTATTTCATATTTTGTTTTTCATGTGGATTGTACGACAACATTGAAACACCACAAAGTGAACTGAATTACATTATATTTGTTTTGGTCCGTAATCGCCTACATGAGCTGATAACTCTGGCTATTATATTGTGAAGTTGATTGATGGTGGGTTCAACGAGCCATAAGTCAAACGGTTGGCTGATCGATCACAGATGCGAGTTATGACGATACCTCATAGGACAATTGTGACAACGTAATGGAGTCCTAAATGTTTAAAAACATTCAGTGCCAGGCCGTGGATTGGACGTCCATTGTGTTCCTAGAGTCGATTCTTTTGACTATCGACTGTCTCTTGAGATTAAGGCAGTTTTTGGGTGACTTTGGTTTCTTTCTCATGGTCGACCGTAACAGGAGGCTAAGCAGATTTTCACTGGGTCATTTCATATTGTGCTTATATCTGCAGGATTCGATTTGAAGAAAATATCCAACCTTTATCAGGTTTAGTCATTTCTCAGGGCCACTCGAGGATTGTAACTGAAATGCATGGCCATGCTCGAATGATGATTCGTTTATCAGTTAAGTTACTCTCTAGTCGGGAAAACCACTCTTGATATTGATCACTTGTAAAATACGACCTTTGTGAATACGGATTTTGCAAATTGTTTTACATTGAGTGGGAGAAATTTTAGGATATGAGAATCGGTTATCGCACATACACTTATGAGGACAAGTGGGAGTTTGTTGGAGCTTGTGTCCTCCACAATTAGTGTGATAACATATATAAATCTCTTATAGGTTCACAAGGGTATACTTAGTATTTTATCAGTTGATTAACGTTTATTAATAACGGTTGGCTTGCTAGAAGTTTGACATTATTATCATACTGATGGCGGTGATCAACTGGTCCCTAAAAGTCACACCTAAAGGATGTGTTTTAGAGATGTGATTATATGAAAATGTAATCACATTGATGCCTTATATGACTAAAAGGTTAGTCCATGTATTTGACTAAACAGTTAGTCAATGTGATGATGAGACGATTATTTAATACAATTAAATAATATTAGCTGAGACGAATTAACTGTTAATTCGTAAATTGAATATAAACTGTTATATTTAATTAATGTATATAATGTTAGCTTAAATGAATTAAGATGTTAATTCGTAATTAAACGTAACCAGTTATATTTAATTAGCAAATTATAAATATGTTATATTTATAGTTAATGTATATATTATGCGAAATTGTCATAATAAAATGTTGACAGACCGGTATTAATAAATCGACTACAAACTATTGTGCGTGGACTTATTAATACATGTCGACATAATTGACAATTAATATGATACACATTATATACAATTGGAGAACAACCAAAAATAAGAAGATTTTTCTCCTTATTTTTGGTGGTTGGTGAAACCGAAAATAAGAGGAAAAAGAGGAAGAAAATATCTTCCCCTAATTCCTCCCTTGGACGGTTTTAAGAGAGGAAAAGGGAGATCATTTTCTCTCATTCTTTTTGACCTAATTCTCACATCACACAAACCCTAAAAAAATTCATAAGAAATTAGGGATCTATTCTAGCAAATAAAAGAGGCATTTCTCAAAGCATTTTAGGTGTAACAATTAGGAGAATATCGATCTCGATATTTGTTCTTAGGCCAAATTGCTAGGACCAAAGGTTGATTCTAATCTCTACTCTTTTTGTTTATGTAATTTCATTTATGACTCGTAATTTCATAATTATAATTTCGTTATAATCCGAATTCTTGATGAAGTATACCGATATTTCCCACAAGTTCAAATATATACCGGTTTTTAGAAGTGTTGAGTTGTTATTGTTTGTCTTATTCATGTTTAAGTTGTTTTGTTAAGAAAAATTGATTTGTATGAAAACTGATTATGGAAGGGTTGTCTTAAAACTGTCATAAGTCGAGTTCTAGAAATAATATTGTTGTGATTTCAATTTGAGGTGATAGCTTGTCCTCTTAAGATTCTAACGATAGGTCACACGCCCAAAATAACCAAGTAACGAGTGAGATATGACTGTTTTACGAAAACTGGATGTTGCTGAGACCTGTGTGGTACTCGGCCGAGTGAAGTAATACTCGACCGAGTAATGGATACTCGGCCGAGTATTCTCAATACTCGACCGAGTAATCCTTCTGTGACAATTTGGGTCAGCTTCTGGAGTCGAAAACTCGACCGAGTAATATAGTTACTCGACCGAGTATTCTGTACTCGACCGAGTACGCCAGGTACTTGACCGAGTACCTCTTTGGGCGGTCATTGTGAGTCGGTGGCTATGTTCTTACATTTGTTTTGAGTCGTAGGTTATGTGCACATGTATGTTTTGGGTCTTAAAACATTCTTTATGTATGTGACGGTCTTGATTCGTAAGTTACCAGATACTATGATGTGGAGAATGTCGGCTTATGAAAGATATGCGTTGGGTGGGGAAGACATGAGTATACGGGATTGTGATGGATAGTGGAAAGAATAAGTGAAGTTGACGAGTTATTGCGATAAGGAGCACAATCTGTGAGCTATGGTGAGAGAATTAGTCGTTGACTTAAGTAAGTGGTGTAGTGATGATCGTATATGGTTAAGTGAAGATAGAGTAGTAATGTAAATTCGTGGAATGTTAGAAACAAAAGTTGAAATGAGGGATGTGAAAATTATGGTAATTTGGGATATATAGTGATTTTTGGAGAGAGATGATTATGACAATATTGGGTAAGGACATGAAAATGGTGTCTAGAGAGCTTAGATCGAGGGGTGCCGTAATAAGGATTTGTAGATAGTAGTTGTTATGGAGATTTCTATTACCAGAAGGTGAGCCTAGTTTATGATCATTTGGGAGGTCACGGGATGAAGTGAAGCTTGGTTATCTAGGATTATTAGAAGTAATGAATTAAGGAGAAATCATTGAGTGGGTGGATCTATCAGTGGAGAGTATGAATGAAAAGTGTGATGAGAAGGGTTGTTGATAAGAAATGAATGAGAAATAATGACATAGGCTAATAGAATTTGATTTTTGGAAGTAATGGAAAGAGAAGGATGAAGGTAAGTTGATTGAACGTTAACAAGAATTAGGGGACATGAAAGTCAGGCATCATGGAATTGTGTGATGCTACCATGCGAGCGTGAGTTAGAGGAGTATATATATAAATTACAGGACGACTTGTCAGACCAGAGCTTGAGGATTTAAAGGAGTAGGAAGTTGGTAGAGTGTTTGTACGGTAGGAGACTATGGTGGTGAGGTAGGTGATTATATAATCAAAGATAAAGGTTGGATAGTTGTTGAGATAAATTTTGTTGATGGATTTAATGTTCATTATTTGGGGTGATAACCAGGAGAGGAAATGAATTGTTATATTTAGAGGTGATGGTAAAAGAGTAGTCACACGAAGGATGGTGGTGTCGTAGTGTTGTCACTAGTGATTGAAGATGATGTTACATAGGTAAGTTAGTTGTTCTAAAGGGGTTGATTTTGTGGAGACTGATTGGTATGTATGGTTGTGAGGGGTATAAAATATGGATATAGGAGGTGTTTGCTAGTAGTTGGGTACTGATGGTATGGTTACATTTGTCAGGAAGTGGTAGTTAGGAGAATGGGAGAATGTGTTAGGAGGGGCATACGAGTTAAGCACGGGCGAGTGGTAACCTTACCAAGTGGTAACTTACGTAATCAGGATTGGCTAGTTAGATTTAATTATGGGTCTATGATGCGTGTAAGTGATTGTGTGAGGTTCTGACCTCATGAGTAGTAGTATGGTATGATGTTCATAAAGTTGTTATCTAATTATTCTGTGTAATATGTTGTGTTTTGGTGATCAAATAAGGCGATATTAAGAAAGTTTTCTTTTATCAAGGAAGTGGTATTGAGTCAGTGTTTATGGGAGTGTAAAGGTTGCGATGACTATCAATATGGTTGTTGTGCCTCGAGTGGCGATCCGGGCACGGTTATATAGATTGTTGTTTACTTATGAGACGATTTTTCGAAAGGGTATACCAGTTATATAGATGGTTGTTTTGTTTACTGCTGTTTCATGTCAGTGTCGGTCTAGGTATATAGATTGCTGTTTTGTTTGTTAGTGTTTCTTACCAGTTTCGGCTTGGGAGTAAGGGTAGAGTATGATATGGAAAGAAGTTGCGTATGTTTCCGTTGTTGTCATGGTATGGTGATATTATGTTAATGGGACACAGTTGTGAGAGGTTTTTAAAATACTTTCGATCTTGTTTTAGATGGGGCATGGTTGACATAGTTGTGGCAAGAGTTTTGTGGAATGTGTGTGTACTAAGCTGGAAGCGGCGAGTAGTTCGTGATCTTTACTGGGACTGTGAGTATAGAGTGTTGGGAATTTGTAGTTTCCTCATTTCTGCACCTCCCGCAAACCACCTGGTAATGATTGGGCCGCATGTTTGGTACACGGAACGATTTATGACAATTCGTAAGTTTATCGTTAAGTGATAGCTCAAATACTTGTGTCTGCCTCTTGGTCGTCATCTAGGTGTCATTACGGCCGTTTTTGGCTGTAATTAAAGTACATTTGGAGTCCGGGTCAAAAACCGTCTTCATTTCTTAAAACCGTCAAATCCTGAGTCAAAAGGCAATGTGCTTGTCTACCTAAGGTTAGGATGTCATAAAATGTTGAGATTATATCTCATTTTGAGTCCCATGTCACTTCATTAGGCTAAACTTAAAATTTACATTACAAAATGTGCATTTCATTTAGCTAAAATGATAACCCGACCTTTAGGCCCATTTTACGAGGTGATAACGACTTTTTTGGGCCAGGCCTATTTCACATAAAGTTCTAGATCGTTCTTTTAGCTTTCAAACGCCACCGAAATCACCTTAATCCAAGTTTTGTAGAGAAAGTTATGCCTAAAATACGACAGGCTGTCAAACGCGCTTTCTTCCAAGGGACGCAGCACCTGCTGCGCCTTTTCTCCAAGGGTTTCTTTTTGTCCAAGTTTCCGTATTTAACCTAAGTCGGTTGTTTCCGGATCTTTCCTTCCGTATCCTAGTCTTACCATAATTCCGTCATGTGATTAGTATAAATAGAGACCTTCGGTCTCACATATTTCTCACGCGAGTGTCCGCCCTTCTCTTCTCCCTTTGCATTCTAGACCACGTTCTTACTTTTTGGCGCCTACGTGCTTGAACTTTCGACCACGTAAGCTTGGATCTTTCTGAGTACCAGCCTCGTTTTGCATGACCGACCAATTTGACCAACTCCACAATCAATCAACATTAATCAATCTTATTCGTTTTCCTCCTAGAGGGCACTTTCGTCGTACATTCGAGTCGAGCATCACTAAACGTTAACTTAGTTTATCTCGTTTCATCAAACATGTAAGTCTGAGGGTGTAAATCCTTCTTTTGTTTATTATTCTTTATTATCGTAATTAATATTGTAAGATTTATGTCGAAAGTATTATTAAAACCGATTTGTAAAACCTTATTTTAAAACCCTTTTTACGGATTATCAGAAGACAACCGTCGAGAAAGGACGCAGCAACTGGTGCGCCTCTTCGAAGGGACGCAGTACCTGCTGCGCCTTTTCGTGAGGCTGCCGTAGTTCCCGCTTCCTTTCTTCTTCCTTCGTCTTTTGATAATTCGATTGTTTTGTTTCGTTTTCAATTATTCATATTTCTTTTAACCCGATAATTTAAGTATGATAATTTTAACCTGTAATTCATAATTCTTCATAATTAATTCATCTTTCAAATCCTGACTTAAATCCCTTATAATTCATATTTGCGGGTTTTCGTCATTTAAATCAATTCGGGTTTTTTAGAGGTTTGATTCATCCATATGGAACCTCTGGAATTCATCTTTGATATATTTTCATCTGTTATTTACCGCCACCATCATTAATAACCTGTTTAGTCTAATTAATTTAATTAGTTTGTTAATTTGTAAATAATCTTATAAATCTTGTAAATATTCGTCCTAATTAGTTTCATCCATGTTTTATCATTTTTATGACCTCATTCACATGTAAATAATATGTTAATCACTTTCATCCGAGTCAAGTATCATTAACCGATCATTAAATTCACCAATGAATATTAACGAGATGCAGTTTCGGCTTCACAGCCAGAACTCAACCCAGGAACAGACGCAGCGACTGATGCGCCTCTTCCAAGGGATGCAGCTCTGCTGCGCTTGTTCCCTGTTGATTTCTGTCTCTGAATTCCCGTTTCTGCCTTGACTTAGTTATTAGAGTACGTATTTAGTTAATTATTAATCGTATTATCATCCTAATTTCTGTTCGTTTATTCATTTATTCTTTCTTTTTTAAAACCATCCGTTTTAAATGTATTTTCGACATAAATCATTGAATCCGATGTAATTATTGTAATTTCTTTATTATATTATTGTTGTATTTCTTTTATTGTATTGCTTGCATGCTTTCACATGCAATTAACCTAAATTTCTACCTCGACATTAATTGTATGTTAAATTACGTGTTAACCGACTTAGTATTAATTCTCACATGTTAGGATTAATTTATTGGATGTTGCATTGCATGCATATAATCAACAACATATCAAGTATAGACAATTTCCCTAATCATTAGTAGAGGCCGCTATCGAGGCGGGCGGGATTAGGTGTTCGATCAAAAGAGCTTCCTAATACGTACCTTCACTCCTTACTCCAGATCTCTGTGAACGTCCGTGTTCATTGGCATCCACGAGAGTCATTCTAGACATAGAATGCTAAGGGTAACGAGTGCTTAGTGTTCATGTTATTACTTTGTGTTTTGACATGACACGAGGTATTCGAACGGTTTCCAATTTTCCACAATAAATTGGTGGCGACTCCACAAATGCAAACAAACAAAGAGGAAAAGCTTGCTTCGCTTTTCGCCCCCGTGGGCCCGCGTCCACAGTTTGGCGACTCCGCTGGGGATAATACACTTACGTGTAGCCAAGGGTGAAACTTGAACAAGGTTAGGGAATAGTTTGTACAAGACAGTTGTCGATTTTCAAACTCGGTCTTCCTAAATCGTTTTATTCGGCCTTCCTAGGCCCAACCCAACCCATTCGACCAATCGTCCCGTCTAGACGGTCCAAATTCTTATTTGGGCCTAAGGATGGATAGCGATTGACGTCATCCATACCATGGTACCTACTCTTGTTTGTATCAAGGACTTTCACTACTCGAGGAAATGGACTAGGAATCGACCTTAGTCCTGTTTGGTACGAGCCTCTCCACAGACCCCGGGTTTGATTGTTCGGTATGGCAACCCACCCTTTAAACCAAAACCCTTTTAAATGCACTCAGCATACCGTTATAATGCCTGTATATATGCTTGTATCATATGTGATCACCATTTTCTAAACAAAACCATGACGAATTTTGTAAAATCAAAACCTCTTTTAAAACGTAAATATTTTCGAGAAAAGGCAAAATAAGCCGAAACTCTGTCCAAATGTCAAGTCAAACTTCGGGCCTCAAACCCATTTCAAAACCTGTGTAAAAAAAAATCCGAAAAATAAAAAAAAACAAAAAAGAAAGAAAAACAAAAAAAACCAAAAACATTTTAAACCAAAATATTTTCAAACCTTGTAAATGTGAATATGTAAATTCAATTGGGCTAAGTTAAAGTCAAAATTCAAACCAACTATGTCCTAGTCGAAACTCCGTCGAGTCATAAATCCGTCTTCCTTTACATTTTGGGTCATTTCAAAATTCAAGTCAAGTCCTAAGGCGTCACGCCGTCATTTTGGACCCCCTACCCCAATTCAGTTAGGATCTAAACATTTCCACACCTCGACTCACACACTCAAGGCTAACACATCGAGTCATTCCAATATCCGTTTCTTAAATTCTCCTAATGACACGTTCGGGACACACATACCCGAACCTCGAGTTAAGTCTGTCTTAAACACACGAATAAGAATTAACACGTGTCGTCAATCCCGTCAATAAGGTCAATTATATAAGGATTACTTCGTTAAAGTCAACACTCGAGTCTAAATTTAAAGTCAAGCACCGTGAATTCAAACACGAGAAGTCGCTCACGACGTTTCATGAATTCACAAGTCAGGTCTAGATTTGTCGTCTTACCCTCGTGGTTACTTGTCCCTTCTTGTGTTCCTTGTTTGTTGCCTTGGTATGCGTGATCCCATGTCGAATCGAGTTGTAATGCGCGTCATTTCTATCGAGTAGGAATCCAGCAAGTTCCGTCAATCAGCAAGGTCACAAAGCAGATCAAGCCACAATCACCGTGTCTCTCCAAGACGTTTATGCCATGGTCCTAGCTAGGAGTACAAGCTACAGTGTAAAATTTGAGCATTCGCGTCCTCACCCTCGAGAATGGGATGGTGGAAAAGAACATGCCACCTAGAGAAACCTCCAGTGTAGGTCGTCCAAATCTTACCTCTTGCAATAACCATCGTCCTAGAAAGCCGAAAACAGCTGAAAGGAAACCTGGGAGGCATCAAAGGGTGCTCACCGATTTAGGCATGTCTTATGCCAATGCTTTGAAGAGACTTTCTGCCCAAGGTAAGCTACATCAAATAGGGCCGACTCCGGATCCACCTTTAGAGAAATAGGTGAACCTCTGGAAGGGCAACAAATACTACTTATATCACCAAGTTAGAGGCCATGATATTGAAGAGTGTTTTCTCTTGAAGCCAAGATATGATCGAAGAGGGCAAGCTTCCTAAGCCACCTTCTGTCGGGAAATCCAAGAAAATCGACCCTCTTGGGTCTAATATCATTAAACATGACGAAGAATCATCTCTAGACTGTTCTCATCTCCTCAATCCTCGTGATGACGAAGAGATAAACGTGCTCGAAGATGACGATATCCAAAGTGGAATGCTCATGCTTTCCATTGCCTTCAACAATAAATTTTCCAAGATAGAGGGAGCCATTGATATCCTAAGCTCTCGACTTTCTAACATGGAGAACCAATTTGCTGAAATGGGTAAGAAGCTTGATGCCCAATCTCTCAAGATGAAAAGTTTCTAGACAAACCCTCAACATGACAGTCCTAAAGCAACAAATGAGCAACGTATCTCTAGTTCTTCTCATCCAAAAATCAAAATCAACAAAGGCAACCTTATGAAGCCTTTGTCAAGGAAACCTAACAACCCTCGCAGGTCATTCACAAATTTAGGCATACCTTATGCCTTAACCTTGAACGAATTATCCTCTTTAAGTCTTCTTCAACCTATCGGTCCTACACCAGATCCAGAAAAGAAGTCTAGGTTCTGGGATGAGAATGCTTATTGCCAATATCACAGGGGCAGGGGACATGATACTGAGGCGTGCCATAAGTTTAAGCACGTGATCAAAGATATGATCGAAAGCGGGAAGTTGTCCCTCTCAACCTTTAGCCCACAAGGCAACTTAGGCAATCCTCAGGGATATACCACTTATCAAGAAACTCTTCTTGATTGTTATCCTTCCAGTGTTCCCAATGATGAGGATGAGGTGCTCAAATGGGTGAATGCTCAAAGCCAGATGCCGAAGCCAGTTGCTGGAAGAGTAGATGTTCAAGCGTGGGCCGATGATTATGATTCTAGATCTAAGATCGAGTCAAAGTCCGGGTCCGAGTCCGAGTCTTAGGCTTTCTTTCCCATAATTGTTCTAGTATTTTTATTTGTGTCCATTTCCATTTCTAGTGACAACCTGGGGGCTGTCCCACGAGTCATGTGTCTTCTCGAGTCTATGTTAAATACATTCATTCTTCATCTCAATAAAAGTACACTTTTTAATCCACATATTCTATTATATCTCTTCTTTTATCCTTTTCCTGTGACAATAAGAATTGATTTGAGACATTTTAAAACGAACAACAACATATCAGTCGATGTGAGTACACTTAAATGATGTTCCATTCCAAGTTGTAAAGGACCTGAAACTCCGTGTCCAGTTTTCTTACCTACTCCATGTCTGACAATAGAAACCTCACTATACCCTAGTTTAGGACGAGCTTATCTCAAGAGATTCTAGGATGAATCCAGACCATCTCCCTTGTTAACGATCCATGACGGAAGGTAAGCCCATTCCCCACAATAAACAACCCGTGTTACTAAAGACCAACCCGTTTCACACCAAAGGTGCTAGTCTGACCCAAATCCATGGTAGCAAGCAAATCCAAGACGATATGAGCCATGATCAAAGACAAAGGCTCATTCAAGAGAAATGACCAAGATCAATATCCAAGACGAAAGAGTTGAAATAAGAAGGCTCGATCAAGCAAGTCAATGTCAATATCGAAAGACAAAGTTATCTTCAAAAAACCTGCATCAAGAATAAGTCTGAAATCAAATACAGAATACTGCTGAAGTCTATATAGAATCAAGACATCAATGAAGGTGGTCAGCTAGCACCCTCACTTAGCCTTTCACACATCGCACACCCTAAGTCCTTCTCGAGACCATTACGGGGAGATAGTTAGGAATTTTGAGAATCCTCTCAAGCTTGTCAAGTATACCCATCCTTTAGGGTCAAGACATAGAAATTTGAACCCACGTCATTTTAACCTACCCTTATGTGCTCAGGCTACATCAACCCAAGAGACTCCATTTCCAAGCTATATTACGAGCCATAACCCCATCAACCCTTAACTCCACAAAATCAAGCTCCAGAGATTTGTTTTATCAAAGCCTTTAATTACCGAGCTCCACATTCCAAATATCCAATCCAGTTTCACCTTGACCCAGACATAGAGTCTTCAAATACTTTGCTACCTAGAACGGGACATACCCATATCACCCTTAGGGTCCACTAAGTGTGCTCACATAACAAGGGAATTTTACAAAATAAGTTATACCTCTTTGGTCTATGATCAGAGGGAGTTATCTCAAATCGATTCTTCGAGTCACCAAAGGAATATACTCTCCTGAACCATGCACTTTAAGGTCCTGGCAACATAAGCTTAGGCACACACCTGAACTACGAGCATGGTTTGATTTCACCTCTTCAGGTGGATACGTAGGCAGTCCTTTCTTACACAAGAAGGATACAACCACAACACCCAAACAAAATTAACCAAACCTCATAACTACGATCTGGTTTGATTTCACTTCACGTGAATACGTAGGCAGTCCTCAAGGACACAACCATCCCAACTTTCAATCTAAATTATCAACTTTCAATCTCGATTATCAACTTTTAACCTCAAGGATACAACCATCTCAACCATCAACTTTCAATCTCAATTGTCAACTTTTAACCTCAAGGATACAACCACCTCAACCATCAAATTTCAACCACCTCAATTATCAACCATCCCAATTATCAACTTTCAACCTCAATTTCAAGCTTCCAACCACAATTTCCATTTCCATCTCTTTACTGGGGGCTCCTTCTTGTCGCCCAATCTTCTTTTTACCAAATTCCAGAGTCATCTTCTTATCCTGGGGGCTTATCTTTCGAGATGTCACCCTTCCTTTATTCCTCTCTCATTTAAGTCTAGCTAGTGCTCGGTCCGGACAATGACAGAGGTCCTAGATCAATTCTCCAAGTTATCATGCCTCAAGAGGAATCTTTTCTACAACAAACGATAAAGACGTCCAATTAGACAGATGATCCATGGCTCATGCCTTGCCTTTATATGCCTTCATCATTCTTGCAATTCTTCTACCTTTGAAACTGATACGCATTGTCACCCACACTTGGCTAGGGGTTGCGCATACTTAAACAAAGTCTGTCAAAGTCATCCCTGTGTCGCGTCAAATCTAAGTTAGTGTCGCGTCAGTCAAACCTAAGTCTACATTTTGCGTCACGTCCTAGTAGATCTGTGTCATGTCAAGAACTATGTCTAAAGCCCATTGAATATGCATAACGCATTACAAACGACAAACTTCTTTGAACAAGTTTTAAACGACTTTTATAAAGAAACAACTTTTGCAAAACCTATGTTTTTCCTCATTCGAGGTCCATGTGATAATTGCTTACGTGAATATATTAGATTGCATTCTTGTGTGGCTACTAACCATGCAGGTGAGTATCAGAAGTAGTACTTTATCAAGACTTCGCTTGCAACAACGAGCGGATTTTATCTGACGGTGTTTCGACACACCTCAACAATCCCCCAGCGAGAGTTCACGACAGCCGATTGTTCTTCTCGAGACATGGAGATTCAACCACAATAATCCCCCAGCGAGTGTTCACTGTTCTTCTCGAGACATGGAGATTCAACCTCAGTTATTCCCCAGCGAGAGTTCATGACAGCCGATTGTTCTTCTCGAGAAATGGAGATTCAACCTCAAGTTTTTGCCAGAGTTCGCTTGAAACCGACCCAAGTAGATTTCTCCCAGTAGTTCCTGCCTACGTCCTGCTACCCTCGATACTTTTTTTTCCTCACGGAGTTCGGCAGAGGTGTCGTTCTCCAGAAGTTCCCAAACCAGCGCCTCCTTCCTTAGGTTCGTAAACCCAAAGTTAGGATTCTTACCCCTAGATTCTTAGATCCCAAAATGGCTTCTTTTAGGCTCATAAACCTTTAAGCTCCCACACCAACATCCTTAGGTTCATAAACCCATAAATCCTTTTGGAGTTCTCATATCTCAGAAAGCTTAAACGCACGCGTTTAGAATAAGAATTAGTAACCCAGTAGTTCCTAAACTTAACCCTAGAATCCCAAATCCTCTTAGGTTCATAAGCCTTTAAGTTCCCATACCACCCGTCCTTTTAGGTTCATATACCCAGGTTCACACACCTAGCTTCTTTTAAGTTCCCAAACTCCCTAGAGTTCACATACTTATACCCTTTAGGATCACCTTTTCCTTTTAGGATCATATTCCTTTAGGATCACCTTTTCTTAGAGTTCCTACACTGAAACCTTGGTTACCCCTTTTACGTTGAACTTATATTTGGCCTCATTCCCGTCGATGTTTTCCTTTAGGGCCCCACACCCTAGCACAATCCTTACATATCTTTTAGGTCTTAACCTTAGCTCCTATGCTTAACCTTAGCTCCTACGCAACTCCGGAAATATCTCGAGAAAGAAGTCTCAGGTATAATTTCTTCTTATGGCTGGCGAGCCTCCTCACGTAGTCTAATGGACTTTAAACGACCCTCCCCGATAGTCGACAGACTCTAAAATGTTCCCGACGACAGGTCCTTGGTTCAGACCCCTTGAACCGCCTCGCGTCGCCATAGTCGTCAGGTTGTAATCTTCGATTGACCTGATGGCAATACTTTGACTTTCGCCTTGTCCAAGCCTAAGTCAAAGTGGGGGCTCTGTAGATACCTCATTTCTGCACCTCCCGCAAACCACCCAGTGATGATTGGGCCGCATGTTTGGTACACGGAACGATTTATGACAATTCGTAAATTTATCGTCAAGTGATAGCTCAAATACTTGTGTCTGCCTCTTGGTCGTCATCTAGGTGTCATTACGGTCGTTTTTGGCTGTAATTAGAGTACATTTGGAGTCCGGGTCAAAAACCGTCTTCATTTCCTAAAACCGTCAAATCCCGAGTCAAAAGGCAATGTGCTTGTCTACCTAAGGTTAGGATGTCATAAAATAATGAGATTATATCTCATTTTGAGTCCCATGTCACTTCATTAGGCAAAACTTAAAATTTACATTACAAAATGTGTATTTCATTTAGCTAAACTGACAACCAGACATTTAGGCCCATTTTACGAGGTGATAACGACTTTTTTGGGTCAGGCCTATTTCACAGAAAGTTCTAGATCTTTATTTTAGCTTTCCAACGACACCGAAATCACCTTAATCCGAGTCTTGTAAAGAAATTTATGCCTAAAATACGACAGGCTGTCAAACGCGCTTTCTTGTGCAGGAGGAGCCCGCTGAGGAAAGGACGCTGCAAGTGTTGCGCCTCTTCCAAGGGACGCAGCACCTGCTGCGCCTTTTCCTCAAGGTTTTCTTTTTGTCCAAGTTTCCGTGTTTAACCTAAGTCGGTTGTTTCCGGATCTTTCCTTCCGTATCCTGGTCTTACCATAATTCCGTCGTGTGATTAGTATAAATAGAGACCTTCGGTCTCACATATTTCTCACGCGAGTGTCCACCTTTCTCTTCTCCCTTTGCATTCTAGACCACGTTCTTACTTTTTGGCGCCTACTTGCTTGAACTTTCGACCACGTAAGCTCGGATCTTTTTGAGTACCAGCCTCGTTTTGCATGACCGACCAATTTGACCAACTCAACAATCAATCAACATTAATCAATCTTATTTGTTTTCCTCCTAGAGGGCACTTTCGTCGTACATTCGAGTCGAGCATCACTAAACGTTAACTTAGTTCATCTCATTCCGTTAAACATGTAAGTCTGAGGGTGTAAATCCTTCTTTGTTTATTGTTCTTTATTATCGTAATTAATATTGTAAGATTTATGTCGAAAGTATTCTTAAAACCGATTTGTAAAACCTTATTTTAAAACCATTTTTACGGATTATCAGAAGACAACCGTCGAGAAAGGACGCAACAACTGCTGCGCCTCTTCGAAGGGACGCAGTACCTGCTGTGCCTCTTCGTGAGCCTGCCGCAGTTCCTGCTTCCTTTCTTCTTCCTTCGTCTTTTAATAATTCGATTGTTTTGTTTCGTTTTCAATTATTCATATTTCTTTTAACCCGATAATTTAAGTATGATAATTTTAACCTGTAATTCATAATTCTTCATAATTAATTCATCTTTCAAATCCTGACTTAAATCCCTTATAATTCATATTTGTGGGTTTTCGTCATTTAAATCAATTCGGGTTTTTTTAGAGGTTTGATTCATCTATATTGAATCTCTGGAATTCATCTTTGATATATTTTCATCTGTTATTTACCGTCACCATCATTAATTCATCATTAATAACCTATATAGTCTAATAAATTTGATTAGTTTGTTAATTTGTAAATAATCTTATAAACTTGTAAATATTCGTCCTAATTATTTTCATCCATGTTTTATCGTTTTTATGACCTCATTCACATATAAATAATATGTTAATCACTTTCATCTGAGTCAAGTATCATTAACCGATCATTAAATTAACCAATGAATATTAACGAGATGCGGTTCCGGCTTCACAGTCGGAACTCAACCCAGGAACAGATGCAGCAACTGCTGCGCCTCTTCCAAGGGACGCAGCTCTGCTGCGCCTGTTCACGGTTGATTTCTGTCTCTGAATTCCCGTTGCTGCCTTGACTTAGTTATTAGATTACGTATTTAATTAAATATTAATCGTATTATCATCCTAATTTTTGTTCGTTTATTCATTTATTCTTTCTTTTCTAAAACCATCCGTTTTAAATGTATTTTCGACATAAATCATTGAATCCGATGTAATTATTGTAATTTTCTTTATTGTATTATTGTTGTATTTCTTTTATTGTATTGCTTGCATGCTTTCACATGAAATTAACCTAAATTTCTACCTCGACCTTAATTGTATGTTAAATTACGTGTTAACCGACTTAGTATTAATTCTCACATGTTAGGATTAATTTTTTGGATGTTGCAGTGCATGCATAAAATCGACAACATATCAAGTATAGACAATTTCCCTAATCATTAGTAGATGCCGCTATTGAGGCAGGCGGGATTAGGTGTTCGATCAAAAGAGCTTCCTAATACGTACCCTCACCCCTTACTCCAGATATCTGTGAACATCCGTGTTCATTGGCATCCACGAGAGTCATTCTAGACATAGAATGTTAAGGGTAATGATTGCTTAGTGTTCATGTCATTACTTTGTGTCTTGACATGACACGAGATATTCGAACGGTTTCCAATTTTCCAAAATAAATTGGTGGCGACTCCACAAATGCAAACAAACAAAGAGGAAAAGCTTGCTTCGCTTTTCGCCCCCGTGGGCCCGCGTCGACAGAATTAGTATTACGTGAAGTTATGGATGAGTTTTACGGCAATAAACAGGAAAACTTGAGGATCTAGCGCGAGTGTGTATAACAATTGTGGATCGTGAGTTATGATTGTGGAGATAAGTGCATGTATAAAGAAGTATATAATTTTTCGGTAATGTTGAAGAGATGGAGTAGTGGTTATGCTGAGGATTTTATGGTATATGTTAGATGGAATGCGAAATAATTGGAGGCACGAGAGCTGTTAGGGAGTGAGCCTTGGATATGGGATGGTTGTCGTGTTGAAGTTATAGTCGATGATAGGTGATATAAGATGAGGATAAGGGGAAGAAAACAGCTAAGGATCTAGTATTAGTAGGTTACGAGGACGTAACATTTATCTTAAGAGGAGTAGGATGCGACAAAGAGAGTTTGATGGTTGTACATGTTGCGGTATATTTGGAAGTTTAAGCCTTGGTGTAGAATAAAGGATGAGTTTATGTTATGGTAGATACTACTAAAGGACATAGTTGGTGTAGTAGGATGAGGTTTATGAGCGTAAGTAAACTTCGAGGACGAAGTTCATTTTAAGGGTGATAGAATGTAACATTCGGTTTGGTGGTTGATCTTACTTGGTGGATTGTCTTGACATTGGAGTTTTTTTCTAGTGGATAATATGTTAGTGAGACGGAGCTAGCCACATTCGTGGATGGTTTTCGGTAGTGTATGGAGTTAGTGTCGAGAGGCTATAATGTAGTTGATATGATATCGTGAGCCATGTTGTGGAGTTAAGCATAGTTGGTGGAGTTAAGGTTAGGAGTTCATGTTTTATAGGTTGGGTTTGAACTTCGGGGACGAAGTTCGTTTTTAAGGAGGGAAGACTGTAATACTACTGTTTTCCTAAGTCTGTTACTCGCCCGAATAAGGCTTACTCGGCCGAGTAATGCGTCGCGTGTTTCTGGTCAGGTTACTGTCTAGGAATACTCGGTCGAGTATTCTTAATACTAGACCGAGTATGGCATACTCGGCCGAGTATTCTTAATACTAGACCGAGTATGGCATACTAGACCGAGTATTCTTAATACTAGACCAAGTATGGCATACTAGACCGAGTATTCTTAATACTAGACCGAGTATTCGGTCTGACGGGTATTATTTCCGCGGTTTGATTAAAATGATTAGAGAAGTATAAATAATGTGTTGAGCAGTTTCTAATCAGTTCTAAATCATTATTTTACCAAACTTATCGACGCTCTAAACTTCTCTAATCATCTTCATCTCTTCCTAAGCCAAGGGTGATCGATTGTGAGCTTTTGGATCTCGTTGTCCGTGTCATCTGTGTTAGTAAGTCTCTAGTATTCCTAATCAGTTTATCATTGTTTTTGTTAGAATTTGGTAAACCCTAGTTTGGGTTAATTTGAGGGTTTAGGGTTTGGTCATCATATGTGTGTTGATTGTTGATTATCATTGTTGTAGGTGACGATGTGGTATTCGTTATGCATTTGTATGATTGATTGCAGCGTAGCGGATTGAGAAAAGGTAGGGTTTCCCTACTCAGTTTACCGTTAATTGATTGAAGATTATGTTTGTATTGCGTACGATTGTGTATCTGCTGATCATTGTTGGGCGTTGGAGTTGGTGTGGTTGTTGTGATGGTTGTTGAGTGGAGTCACTTGCGGGAGTGGCTTCACGACCTAGTTTCGCCCTCTGTGGAACCCGCCACAGAAGGGGATGTGCACATTATATAACAGGGTTATCGCTCGTTGATGAGAGGGGCTTAGGTGGGGATTGGCTGTAGTCCCTCACTGGCGGCGAGGATTACCTGTTGCGATGGGTAATCTGGCAGGGCTACACACTTTAGTGTGTAGTCGGTTACTATGTGAGATCGGGAGTTTGGAGGTGGATGATGATTAGCTGGTTGTCTTTTTGTACTTGTCTTACTTTGATTATACAATAACTGGCCCCGTTGTTGTTTTATAAAATCTGTGGTGATCCATTTGGGGATGGTGAGCAGATTGTGACAGGTGATGGTGTTCACTGGCTATGGGGCCGTCATGGGGAGTCATCACTCGAGTCTAGTTTCCGCTGTCAAGAGTTTATTATTCAGTTTTAGTTGTTGAACATTAGTAACATGTACTTTGGTTTTTGGATTTTGGAACATGTAACCATTAATCTTTTATACTTTAATAAATTGTGTTTTGGATTGGTAACTTTGATATACTAACCTCGAGCAACCGAGATGGTGACGGTCTCTCATGCTAAGGTGGTCCTGGTAAGGCACCTTGGTATGTGGGGGTGTCACATTAAAGGCCTTATTAATTGATTAAGTTTGTTAATTCGTTCTATAAGTCGAGAGGCACGGAATCGGATTAGACTAAGCATGTGTAGTAGGATGACCTAGTCATAAACGAGAGTTTCTGTAGGACCCGGTCTATGGTTGACACTAATATCGAGAGGTGGGTGTCTCTAAGCCTAAAAAATTAAGGATTCATAAACTCATATGTTTAATTTAAGCATTTACATAATTTGCATGTGTGACCCGACCTCCCTAGACTATTTCTTTATCATTATTGTTTTCTTCCATCAACCAACCAACCAAGCATACGATAACCGACCTTGATAAAATTCACTCCATAACAACTAATTAACAACTACAATCTCTCTGTGGATTCGACCCCTACGTACTACATTCATTTGTGTCTAGGAAATTTATTTTTGCATAGGTGTGCGATAGTCTATCACATGGCTATGGGTTCATCAACCACACTTAGTTTCCTGCCTCTGTAGATCTCAAGGATACAGAGGTACGAGCCTATAGAACAGATCCTGTTCAAGTAAGGTCGTGTCAAGTATCCTTTGTTGGGCTTCTATAAACATCAGTGTACTCGAGTACTTTGCCGGTGTGGGTTTTATTCACAAGTAGACTACTTTTCTCCACATTAGTCAGAATGTTCTGCATATAAAAATCAAAATCAAGTGATAACATTATGAGCCTATATATTTGAAAAGATCGATGAAATTCGCCGTAGGCTTCGATATCGAAACACCTTTGTCTGATTGTTCTTCAAATCACTTCATATGGTGCTCAACTAATGCATCAAACATATATAGATAAGATTGCAAATTTAACATTTCCATATATGATTTAGAAATTAAGCAATAATATAAGTGAGAGAGATTATAAGGATTAACTGAGGTTCAATTAGAAAATAAAATTGAGGATAAAAGTTAAATCAAAGCTAAAGAAGGATGAATAATGAGGAGGGTATTATCGCAACTAGAAGGGATATGAGTATATGCGTGTATTTTATATAGTCTTTTTAAGCCTTATTTGCACGCATTTCTATGCGATTCCTATAGTTTTAGGCTACGAAATGCCCCGAATAGTCTACTTTGGTTTCTTTGGCTTTAATTGCAGGAATGGACCTGGAAGAAGCAGAATTGAGCCTTTTACTGTCCCTTTAGCTTGCATTTAGGAGATGGAAGGAATTGGAGCGAGATTACTTCTGCCTCGGGATGCGTGAAGACGTATTGGAAGCTAAATCAGCGGGCTATGACTGGTTCAGTGGCATATCCTTCGATCGAGAGCTTTTGCTGACTTGTCTCCTCGATCGAAATCTTTTGGATGGTGAACAGTTCTCGATCGAACCCCTGCTGTGTTCGATCGAGAGGTGCCTTTTTGGTGGTCCTCGATCGAGTAGTTTTTATACTCGATCGAGAGGTTTTGGCTGGAAGATGATCGATCGAGGAGTCTGAATGTGCTCGATCGAGTAACTTGAGATATGACACAAGATTTTATTGCGTGAACCTTATTTACTTAATATCTTAAGTTATCGTATTAGGTTAATAATTCTCTCTCCTATAAATAGGAGAGACTTAATTAGGTTTTAGGAGCTCTTTTTTCATTGAGGTTTTTTTCATTAACTTCAGAACTTAGTTACTCTTGTCAACGTTGCTTCGCTTTCATTTTCCGGATCTTGAATTGTGTAATTTCTTTACTCTCTTTTATTCAATTTAATTCTCTCTTGCAACACTTGAATCTCTTGTTTCTTAATTGCTGTTAGTTAATAGATTTCATATTTAGTTTATGCAATTTCTCTTTAATCATCTTTATACCATGTTTGTTATTGTTTTGTCAATCCTTATTATTTTATTTATCGTTATGAGTAGCTAAATTCCCTATTGGTAGGATTAGGGGAGCCATGATAGTAAAACAATGACGCGATAATTAGTTTAGTAGGTTTTTAATGCGAGAATTGTTTTATAGCAATATAACAGTGATTACTTGGTTGAGTGCACGCGACTATATTAATTAACCTGGTTAAATTCAGATCTAGATCGGAAGATTGAAATGAATAGACCTGCTATGAACAATAGACTACCCTAATCAGAGCGGAAGCTATTTAGGAAGAATCTAGGGCGGATAGCGGACCAGAAGGACCTTTCCACTACCCTTCTCACATCAGATCGACTGACCTTACCTTTAGTTGATTTGTGTAATATCATGGTGAACCGCCATCTTAGCATCTTTCTCTTTATTTGATCACACTCTTTTTCATCCTTGCCAATTTTAATTGTTGTTTCTTTTATTGCTTTTAATTCAGTTCATTAGTTTAGTCAAAACAACTCAATCAAACCCCCATTTTGTGACCGTAGATAGACTAGATTACAAGTAGATAGTGACCGCCTCCCTGTGGATACGATACCCGACTTACCTCTGCTGCATTAGTTAGAGCCGGTTAGGTTTATTTTTGATAGGGTTGCGACAGCCGTGTCATGAGTCATATGACTATATGAGTTTGTTCAAGAAGGACTAGCTAAGTTGAGGTTTCAATCCGGTCATGCTTGTTATTGAACGGTCGCTATAATGCACTCATAAATGTATTTTGTTATACAAAAAACATTTTAGAAAACACACTATTATATTGATGCTCGTATATAACGAGTGGTAGTGTATGTTATCTTTGGCTCTATCTTCCCCTTTAAACACGATGTATATCTTACGTTTAAGTCGACTTAATTTCGAGAAGATTAAATTATTTCAAATCTTATACTCCGTATTTTTTAGTTAGGTCAACTTTAGAATAATGTACCTCATAAACACGGATCGGATTTGAGGTGGACCATTCTTAAACATTAGACAATCCAAAAGATTAAAAAAAAGCTTGAAGGTTACTACAAATATCAGACATGGTGGTTTAAATGTCGCTCGAAACATACTACTTCGTATGTCACATGAAAAAAAGAAAACAAAAAAACAGTTTTGCTATGTCAAATTTGTGTTAGTCTCTCAAACTCGAATATTGCGAGTGAAATAAAAATGAGGATCGCCTCTCTTTGTGCTTCAAAATTATTCCCCTACCCGAAGTCACCGCATATAATCAAGGGATGGTCCAAACTTATTCCGTATAATTTGTATATATAACATCGCAAAAAATTGCGTAAAAAAAGGAAAGTGCCATCCGACAACCATGTAAACATCTTAAGCCCCCAATATTTGGGGGAAGGAACGATCATTCTATAGCAAATCGAATCAATTCGAGATCTAACTGGCCATTAATCACGCTCTGATCACACGGTCAGTGTTCGTCATCACACTTTGATTCCTGCCTCTGTAGATCGCAAGGACAAAGAGATACAACCAATAGGAAAGATCCGATTCTGTTGGGTTAATTATGTATTGCATTTAGTAAAAGCAGGAAGTAGAAAACTTAGATCAAGCATTGAAGTTGAAGTGAGTTATATTATTGTTAAATTGAATGATGAACAGAGAATACAGCTAGTGTTATGTAAATACAAGAGTAACTGGTTATTGACCAGTGGATAAACGCATGAGTTGAGTAAAAACCAAAGGATTGGATTATAAAGCTAACTATGCCAGCAAACTAGTTGACTCTATATTGCATATGTCATTGTCCTAGTTTGTCCTTAGTTCCTTTTTCCTTTGTTTCAGATGTGAATAGGCTCTTCTGTCTGACTGAGTCCTTGGACAGTTGTTTGTTTTGTTGTGCTTCCTACTACTACCTTCTTTACACTCCCCCTCAAGATGAGAGTGAAGTCTAGATGTAACTCCCATCTTGGAGAGTAGGTGATGGTGCTGTGAGATAGGGAAAGACTTAGTGAATACATCTGCAACCTGTTCCTTGGTGTTGACATAGGAAGTGGTCAGGAGTCCCTGTTGAATTATCTCCCTCATAAAATGACATCAACCTCTATGTGCTGTGTACGTTCATGATAGACAAGGTTTGATGCAATGGCAAGGGCAGCTTGATTGTCGCACTTGAGATGAGCTGAACCTAGATGTCTGAGACCTAAGTCTTGAAGCAATTGGACCAACTATGTCACTTCACAAGTGGTCATTGCCATAACTCTATACTCAGCCTCAGCTGAGCATCTGGACACCACAGTTTGCTTCTTGGATTTCCATGAAATGGGAGAATCTCCAAGGAGAATGCAGAAGCTAGTGGCGGACTTCCTACTGAAGGCACATGAAGCCCAATCAGAATCACAATATGTTGTGAGTTGAGCTGTAGAAGTGATGGCAAAGAGGATCCCCTGGCCTGGTGAGGATTTGAGATATCTGAGAACCCTTCTTGCTGCCTGCATATGATCTGAGGTGGGAGCTTGAAGGAATTAACTTAGAGTTGGATAGAGTAAGCAATGTCAGGTCTTGACAAAGTCAAGTAAATGAGCTTCCCAACCAATCTTCTATAGGTATCTGGTTGTGCGAGAGGTGTACCTTTCCCTGGTTCCAATTTAATGGCTGGGTTGACAGAGAGTTGTATAGCTCTGAATTTATCTATACCAAATGAGGCTAGAAAGTCTATAGTGTATTTACTTTGATATATAAATATCCCTTCACTGCTCCTCTCAACTTCCAAGCCCATAAAATATTCCAGGGCTCCTAGATCTTTCATGTGAAAGGAGGAGTGAAGTTGGGATTTGAGAGCTTGAATTTCAGCTGAATTGTCACATGCAGTTACCATATCATTGACATAAATGAGGACAATAGTGGTGCTTCTATTGTGTTGCTTGATAAATAGAGAGTGGTCTGCATGAGACTGTCTGAAATCACACTGAATTAGGACCTGAGATAATTTAGAGAACCATTGTCTAGGTGCTTGTTTGAGGCCATATAGTGATTTCAGCAATTTACAAACCTTCCCTTCAGCATCAGCAATGTGATTCTCCCCTTGTCCAAAGCATTTTAGGGTTCCATCAGTGTATCCCTGAGGTAGCTTCATGTAGACATCCTCCATAATATCTCCATGCAAGAATGCATTAACAACATCCATCTGACATGTTTCCCAATCATTAATGGATATAACAGCAATGAGGGCCCTTCAGTTAACATTTTTGCCACAAGGGCAAATGTCTCATCATAGTCTACCCTATACATTTATCTGAATCCCTGTACCACCAGCCTGGTTTTGTATATTTCAACTCTCTCATCTGGATTATATTTGGTTTTATATATCCATTTGCATCCAATGGCCTTTCTACCTTTAAGGAGACCAGCGAGGATCCATGTGTTGTTATCATACAAGGCTTGGAGTTCACTATTCATAGCCTGAATCCATTTGGGATCTTGAACGGCTTCTTGGAAAGTCAGTGGGTCTACCTTAGTGCTTGTGATACTGACATGGCCAGCAAAGGGTTTTTCTAAGTGAAGTTGAACCACATTAGCTATTGGTGAGAGAGCCATGACTGGGTTATTGACAAAGAAACCTTGGTCCATGCTGATTCTCTCCTATCTCTTCTAGGCCTTTTAGAGTTATTGCTGACTTCACTAGATGAGGAGAGTCTTGTGGTGGTTTAGTTGAATTAGGTACTTCAGAAGTATCTTGCTGATGATAAATGTGTCTTACAGTGTCAAGGAAATCTACTGCAGTGCTCACTATTAGAGATGGTTCAAATGTGTATTTCCCAGTGTGCAGAGAGGAGCAAAATTTTTTATTTTGCAAGGGAACACTCCTTCATGGAACTTTACATCTCTGGACACAGAGACCTTTTGCTGCACTATGTCATAAACTATGTACCCCTTCTGTGAGAGAGGATAACCTATGAAGATGCATGTGATTCCCCTAGGCTTAAATTTATCCTTATCTCTTATAGGATTGTACACCATTGCAAGACAACCAAAAACTTTTATCCTCCCATAGTCAGGTGTTTTGTGAAACAGTGCTTCTTAGGGTGTCTTATTTTACATTAGGGGAGTGGGCAATCTGTTGATTAGATATGCTGCAGTGAGTACACAGTCACCCAAAAAGATAAGGGCAACTCTGAACTGAACCTTATGACTCTGCTGATCTCAAAGAGGTGCCTGTGTTTTCTTTATACAACCCCATTCTGTTGGGGCCTGTCCACACAGCTAGTTTGTTGCCAAATCCCTTTTGAGAGCAAGAATTTCTCGCTGTCCCCCTCTGTGAGCTCAAGGGCCTTGTCTGACCTTAGGACTTTAATGGTCTTGTTAAATTAATCTTCTACAAATGTGTAGAAATGCATAAGTAATTGGGATGCCTCAGATTTATGTTTCATTAAGTAGATCCAAGTGGCTCAGCTATGCTCATCTACCAGAGTTTGAAAGTATTTATTTTTATTTCTGGTTTCTTTCCTGTAGGGTCCCCATATATCCACATGGACCAAAGCAAAGATGTCTGTAGTTCTGTCATTTTTAATTGGAAATAGTGACTTGGTTTGTTTGGTCATGGAGCATGTAATGCAGATTCTGTTTGATTTTTGTTGTAAGTGTTGGAAAATATTTGAAATATGCTTTAGTTTGCTATCAGAAGCATGGCTCATTCTCAAATGTCAAATATATAAGTTCTCTTCATTAACATTGGGCAAATTATTACATAACCGGTCAGGTGCATTACAAGTCTTTGAAAATATGCCACCTGAATCCTTTCCTAGTTCATTAGACAGAACAGAAACATTAACACTACATAAAGTTGGATACTTGATCCTAGTTTACTGATTAAATAACTTAGGGTGTGACTGACTGTCATTATTTAATAAGTAATAGACACCCTTGTTCTCTCTTCTAATTCCCTTAGTCTTCTTGGTATGAGATTCCTGTATAACACACAGCTTAGCATGAAATGTCACAAAGCATTGCTCATCCCGTGTTAGTTTTGAACAGAAAGCAAGTTGTGTTTAAATGCAGGAACAAATAGAACATTATTCAGGGTGAGACCATTATCAAATGAATATGTTCCAATGTGTGAAACAGTGGTGGTTTCACCATTAGGCAGATTTATTTTATGCCTTTTTTTCAATTCTCTTGTGTAATCTAGATCATTTAGATCAGATATCATATGGTTTGATGCTCCAGAATAAATTATCCACTCTTGTGTGGTGTTAGAAGCATAATTGCAGTTCAAATAAGCCATACCTGCAAAGTTGGCTTCCAGTTCATCCTCAGTTTCAGGATAATTGCTGCCCATTCCTTTTCCTCTTTGATTCCTTATAAGCTGTTCAAACTATTGGGTTGTCAAGGTGATGGACCCACCAGTGTCAGCATGACCATCACCCATTATAGCATTGGCTGCCACTCTCCTAGTCTTGGAACTGGAGCCTTGTTTCCCTCTGTGCATTCCAGATTTAAAGTTCTTATTTCCTGAACTTTGATAGCTATTCTTGGGTCTTGAACCATGATAGCCATGCTTGAGTTTGTACTCCTGAGATTTCTCTGGAAATCTTTTTTGACACAGAATGATCAGGTGGGTAACCAATCACTCTCCAGCACTAGTCCCTTGTGTGTCCCTTCTTGTTATACGCATTACAGGAAGGAACAAGAATGATGTCAGTCTCCTTCTGACAAGATCCAGAGCCATCATAGAAAGCAGAGTTATCTATCTCTATATTCTCACTTAATTTGTAATTTCTTCTCCGAGCTTCCTCGTGTTGAAACATAGCAGCTGCCTCCTCCACAGTTGGCAATGGGGACATCATCAGCACATTGGTCCTCATAGTAGAGTAGGATGGGTGCAATCCATTCAGAACTTGGAACAATTTCCTTTCCTCTTGATCCTTGATCTAAGCATCCAACCAGGCATTAATTTAAGGAGTGACTTGGTGTAACACCCCCAATTTATCCGTCCTCTTATAACCCAATTTCGCATTTAAACTTAACAATTAACGGACAAATTTGGGAGTGTTACGAGCACGAGATGAATCGTGCTAGTGATTACAACTAAACATTTTACACAAAAGGTAAAATTATAACTAAAATTAACCAAAATAATTTAAGACGATAATTACATATTTTCGTACTTAGAAACTCGAAATTACATTATTTAAGCTACAAAAGTCCATTGCGGAAGTGTAAAATAATGTAGTTTTGAGTTTCTAAGTACGAAAATATGTAATTATCATCTTAAATTATTTTTGTTAATTTTAGTTATAATTTTACCTTTAGTGTAAAATGTTGAGTTGTAATCACTAGCACGATTCATCTCGTGCTCGTAACACTCCTGATTTGTCCGTTAATTGTTAAGTTTAAACGGGAAATTGGGTTATAAAAGAACGGATAAATTGGGGGTGTTACAGAGTGGTATCAGAGCAGGTATTCTTTTAAGTTAGATGTTGGGATCTTCATATCCCGACACTGCCCGTGATTCGTGATTCTTTTGACTGACCTTAGCATGAATAATACTTTATTTAATGATTTTAGGTTAAAATTGGTATAAAATTTGGAATATGCTCGGTAAGAAGAGTGTGGATTTTAATGGAATATCGATGTTCAAAATTTGATATTGTATTATTGGATGATGATAATGTTTTGGATGTTATGATCCTATGTTTAATGAAGTGGAATGGTTATATGTTATAAAATATGTACTGTGATTTGACGGTGAGTAATGATGTGGTAAATGATGCTTATTTAAGGGATTTTTTTTATACATGAAGTATGTGTACATAATTTGCTTGAATGGAGTAATATTTCTGATATTTGGTTTGATATTGCACATGTTTGTTTAAGTTGTGTTCTTTTTGTATAATTAATGAATAATTGACAATAGGATAGAAGCCTGGAACTATATTAATTTTGATTCTGGTATTTTATATGGTATGTTATATGGGACTTTAGTTTAGTCTCTTGAGAATTTAACCATAGACAAGGCTAGTGACTTCACGGCTAGTATGAGTAAGGTTTCCCCAGACACAGAAACAGAGTTATTATAATGGTAAGGAGAACTAGGTTAGAGAATTGATATAAGTTATTTGCAAGAGAAACTAGAGAATTTAGAGGCGTCTTTGACTAGTATTTCTTTTGTCATAACTATTAAGCATATCTTTTGTTTCTCGTATTTACTTTAGCTTTATGAATTGATATAACAGTCTAAATAGTTAACTTAGCTTATGGGTATAAAATCACGAAGCGTAAGCTATGTTTTAAGGGGGTTAGATTGTGACACTCGACTCTTTTGATATGTCACCCATATTGTATAAGGGTCATTTAGTACACGTGATAAATCATTATTTGTGTTAATTATATTGTTGCGATATTGAAAATTTATAATTTTTTTGTTGATAAGTGAGTTTAAACTTCGGGGACGAGGTTTGTTTTAAGGGGGTAAGGTTATAACACCCGAATAATTTGGTAATTATTAATATAATAATTAGTAAACGAGTGGATAGTTTAATGGTCTAAGTTATAATTATAGATAATAATGAGATAATTTTAGTAATAAGATGAAACTGACTTATTAATATAAGAGACGTAAGTTATTAACTCTTGAATCGAAAAGTAAACCTATATTGTATTAACCTGAACCATATTAATAACTTATTAAGTAACAAAAAAAAGAAAAAAAATGAGATGAATCGACACAACGTGTCTTTGGCATGGACATTCCTGGGAACTGAAGAAAGACAACACTCATCCTCACCACAACACACAAAAAAAAAAAAAAAAAAAAAAAAACCCAAAGGAGAAAAGGGGAAGAAGAAGAGGAAAACAACCTTAATTAATCCGTTCTTGTCAATTTTGCACTCAAATCTTCTCTAATTATGTAAGTTAATCATAATTTATCACTTATATGTGTTAATTGTAGTTAGTTAAAGTAGTATTTGTCTCTAAATGCATGAAAATTGCATTGATTTTTGATTATTGTATTGATTTTGATTATTGTTGTGATTCTTATAAACTTTGCAATCAGATGGCTTTTGAGACGATTTTGTTAATGATGTTAACAAATATGAATTAGTGTTATATTTTATGGTCTATGATTGTTAATTTTGTTTAGGGATTGATTAGGTCAAATTGGGATTTATTGTATGAACTTAGAACATGGTTAATTGAATTATTATTGTCGCTGAAATTGCTGGAACTTTGATGGATTTTTAATTAATAATCGGTGCAGAATCGTGGGATAAATATTAGATATGAAATTTTAGATATTGAAGTTTAGAACTTGTATAAAAAAAATTGGGAACATTTCAATATACGGTTTGGTCTGTCCAGCGATTTTGGTAGAGTTGGATAGAAATTGAATTGTGCTTAAAGTAGTTTGCATATTCTTTGATTTATCTATTTATGCGTTGCTATTTAGTAGGAAAATTTATGAAAAGTTCATGGTGGGTAAGCTTGATATGACTATGACATAAACATGGATCTTAAAACTAAGTTTTTGGTTAATTTATTTCTTAAAGATTGTATGCAAACATTCTTGAAAATGGAGGTTGGGTTCATAAATGGTTTAGAAGTCATGGGTTTGTATATAGGTTGGATTGTTTAGCTTATGTGTATTGATATGAATGTATATAAATATTGTGTAGACTCTGAGTTTGTAGCCGAGGAGTTCTAGTGGTCACTTTTGTGGAGTACCCATTTCCGACCAGGTAAGTAAAATGCTTGTCATTTTATAAAACTATAGAAAAAGACTTAAGAAATTATTTTCCATGTATATGTACTGATATAATATTTGACAAAGAAGGATGTTTAAATGGTTTGAGGCGGATCATTTACAAATGGAGTTGTCTTTTGATTTTTAAAGTGGTTGGTAAAAATTATTCTGAGAATGGTTTTGAAAAATTATTTCTTATTTATATTCTTGGATAATCTTGTTATTGATGGATATGAGATGATTTTAAGTTTGGAAATCAAGTTTTATTCTTTTGATGGATTTTATGAGGTAGAGGGGTAGGATGTTTCCATGGACAGAAACTCCTATACAGGTGTCCAATGGGGGTTAGTTGATCGAGACCCCGCCTTCTGATCCTCCTCTTTGAGGTAAGCTCTTTGAGGGGTGTGCACGCTCAGGACTTTTGGCCAGGTAATTATATAGTTAGGGAGGTCATCCTTGGTTCGAAACTCGGTTGACTAAACCTTCTATTTTCCTCTACCTGGATATCATGATAAAAGATTGGTGGAACATTTTTTTTAAAAGTGATTTAGAAAAGGTAAAGTGGTTTAAAATTTTACGTTGTTGGTATTGAACATTTTAGTTACATGTATACTAGTTTGCTATATAAACTAAATATTAGTAACGAGACTTGGTTTTCCTTACTCAACCACGGTTGGTTGATATTTTTCGGATTTTGTGTGTCCACCCAACTATTTATAAATTTGGTGGGTCTGTTATGAACCATATGGTATTTTCCGCCATATTGGGGAGCAGTGTTAAATTTTGGTGTACAGGTTCAATGATTCTTTTGCTTGGATAATGGCTTGGCTGAACGGGATGTAGAGTGACGTTTCTACGAATATTAGATTGTTACAATTTTGGTCACGTTACTAGACTTTTGTTATATTTTACGCTTCCGCGAGTTTTCAAATGGACTTTTGTAGCTTAAATAATGTAATTTCGAGTTTCTAAGTACGAAAATATGTAATTATCGTCTTAAATTATTTTGGTTAACTTTAGTTATAATTTTACCTTTAGTGTAAAATGTTGAGTTATAATCACTAGCACGATTCATCTCGTGCTCGTAACACTCCCGATTTGTCCGTTAATTGTGAAGTTTAAAAGGAAAATTGGGTTATAAGAGGACGGATAAATTGGGGGTGTTACACTTGGGTGACTGGTGGCCAGTCAGTCATGATCTCAAGGTTTTGCCACAAGATCCTGAGTTCAGTGAACTATTCACAAATACCCTTATCTCCTTGTTCCTGATCTTCAAGCTCCTTGTTGAGTTGAATTTTTTGGCACCAATGCTCATAGAGAACTGTTCTTCCAAGTATTTCCATATATCCTTGACAGTTCTGGTGTATAGAACTGACATCTTGATTGGCTGCTCAACATTGTGAAATATCCAAGAGAACAGCAGGTTGTTGCAAGTATACCAGGCGGCTTCCTTCAGTGGGTCATTGGTGGATCTCTTGACTACACAAGTTAAGAAACCCAGCTTCCTCCTAGAGCACATGGCAATTTCTATATGTCTCTTCCATTCAAGATAATTTTCAATGCCTGATAATTTTGTATCCACCACCAAAGGGTGAGCACACTCAGCAGGGTGAATATATGGAGGATCTGTTGCTTCTATAGAAGAAGTTGGAGATATTGAATTGTTGATTTCAGTGGTTTCAGTGTTGAAGGGATTTTCCATTGCCATTTTTGTTTTGAAGATTTAATAATGGAGTGTTGAGTTGATGAGTTCACCAGAGTGTTGTACTGCTCTATAAATAGGCCGTGAGTTGAATTAGTGCTCAATTGGTTGAGAACTTAGTAAATGCTCAACGTTGGTGGTTATCAGTCTACTCATTCTTGAGGCTCTGATACCATGTTGAGTTGATTATGTACTGCATTGAGTAAAAGCAGGAAGTAGAAGACTTAGATCAAGCATTAAAGTTGAAGTGAGTTGTATTGTTGTTAAATTGAATGATGAACAGAGAATACAGCTAGTGTTATGCAAATACAAGAGTAACTGGTTATTGACTAGTGGATAAACGCATGAGTTGAGTAAAAACCAAAGGATTGAAGTATAAAGCTAACTATGCCAGCAAACTAGTTGACTCTATATTGCATATGTCATTGTCCTAGTTTGTCCTTACTTCTTTTTTCCTTTGTTTCGGATATGAATAGGCTCTTCTGTCTGACTGAGTCCTTGGACTGTTGTTTGTTTTGTTGTGCATGTTGCTGCTACCTTCTTTACACAAATTCTCATTTGTGATAGGCAATATTCGTCAAAAGCTTGTGACGGGTCAAATAAAACCCACTTGGGTAAATAAAGACAAATCATTTGTGATTCCCTAGGCACTCTTACTTTTGTCTTATCCACCCAAGTGAGTGATACTTTACCCGTCACAAGCTTGTGACGGATATACCCATCACAAAGTAGACTTATTGCCTTCTTTATAGGTTCAAGTAAGGTCGTGTCCAGTGATGTTTTTTAAACTCCAATAAACCTAAGTTAGCTAGCTCGAGTATTTTGACGAGATGGGATATTATTTATTTATTTATTTATTTGTGTGACCTTTATTAGTTACGAAGTACTTCTGATTGTTTAATAATATCATTGAACTTGTATATAGTAGCTATTAATTCATAGTTTATATTATTTAGGGAAAAACAATTGTTTTTAGCCCTTACTTCGAAGTTTTGGAGTTTTAAAACACGAATTCTAAGTTATTTGTTTATAATCATGGCGGGTTGTATCATGTGCTGTTACGAGTAGCAAAAGTTTTCAGTGTTATAAATTAGGATCAATTAATCTTTACACCCTTATAAAATCAACTTTTCTAAACTTACCCCCTTGATAAGTCCATTTTATATATACTTTAACTCTCTATTTTAGCTCGGTTTATTTGATTATTGCACTTCTATTAGCGTATTTGTGAGCTAATTCCGTGTTATAGGTGTTTTTGCTCGTATTCATTATATTTTGTAGGAAATAAAGCACTCGGTATATTTTTCCCGTCAAATTAGCATTCACCCAAGTTCACGAGGCTTATAAGAGCAAGTCTTGACCATGCAAAGGTGTTTCGGGAAGCATATGAGCATTTTGGGAAGAATTGGAAAATCCCGAGCACGAAACTAACTTGGGTTGATACACAAGTAAAGAAATGAAATATAACCCAAGTAAAGTCCAAATGATCAAGTGTTCATGCAAGCTTAGGATTCCATTTGAAGCATTCAACCGGAGGAATTATGAAGCATTAACACACAACATTGGATTCCTCATGAAATTAAAGACAGAATTAAGAGAAAGAGCCTAAAATGCCACGACCCCGATCGGGGTCCCCCCCCCCCCTTAATTGTTTATGTTTCGTCTTATGGTCCTATATAAAAGGTGTTGATCTGACACTTCTTACACACCTTCGACACCACTTTCATACTCTTATTTCAGTTCTTAGTTTATGTTAGATTAGATTTCCCTTAAGCATTTCCTTTATGTTATAAACAATTTCCTTTAAGCGTTTCAAGTTCATTTAAAATTTATATTTCAAGTATTTATTCTTCTATTTTGAAGTTCTATTTCCATTATAAAAATAATCTCATTTCTAGTATTATGTTGTTATTCCTTTGTCATTTCCATTTACTAATTATCATGTTTACTTTGTCATTTGTCATTAGATTAGTTATCATTATGCCTGAGTAGTTTATTAGTCTAGGGATTAAGGGAAGTCATGCATAAATAGTTTTTGCAATAGTTGAATTGGAATGTTATTATATCGATTAAAAGTTTTATCACATGTTTGCATTATTTTGTTAGTCTTTGATTGTTGGCCACTATCTTAGATTAAATTTGTTAATTCACTTTTATAAGTCGAGACGCACGAAATTGAATTAGACTAAGTATTTTTAGTAGACGACCTAGCCATAACGAGAGCTCGTTAGGACCCGTTCTATGGTTGACAATAAGGCCGAGAGGTGATTGTCTTTAAGCCTAAACAATTAACGATATTATCAACTCCTATGTTTAACTTGAGCATTTACATAATTTGCATGTGTGACCCGACCTCCCTAGACTCTTTCTTTATTATTATCGTTTCATAAACCCAACCAAACCAATCGATAACCGACCTTGATAGAATTCACCCCATAACAACTTGTTTAGCAACTCCCGTCTCCTTGTATTCGACCCCTATTACTACATTCATTTGTGTCTAGGGTATTTATCTTTGATTAGGTTGCGACATCCTATCACCCCTTATAAAATAAATTTAATATTTTACATCTTTATAAAACACTTTTATCAAAACTTTCTCCTTTAGTCTAATTCCGATGTAAAACATGTTGGATTTACGATATTACCCCCTTTATTAACCCATATTCATACTCTTATTCTCTATCGTCTTTTGTCGACTTCCTTCTCTTTCGCTACACCCACTCTCAACCATTCATTTTTCCTTAATTATTATTATTAAAGAAAAAACTTTATCTAATAAGTGGATTTTCATATTTTGGCACATTTTCTAATTAGATATAGTGGGTTTCTTACTTTCTCGTGTTCTTGGAGTAGCAAGTTAACAAAACTAACCATGTCAATGATTATAGTGATTTTTTTTTATGTTAATTGGTATATGCCAATTGTATTAAAGACAAGAAAACACGTTTCGCAATGAACAACTCTTATTTTATTGTATGAAGTGCAAGTGTACAACTTACAATTGTTGTTTCTGATATTTGATTGCAATTCTTAATGGTTGTTAATTATTATTGAAATGGATCATACGCCAGTTGTTGCAAATATACGTCTGCATTATGGATCATTTGTATACAAAGAAGAGAAAACTGAGTATGAGGAGGAGCTTTACGTATGGGTGGATAGAAGAAAGAACAAAAGGGCATGGGTATTTTCGTCACAAAATATGTATTTTGGAGGGAAATTTAAAAATTTGACGGAATATTGCATTTTTTCAACCGGGATCAGACTTGGGGGGGTTGGGGGTCTGATCGAAGTGTCTTATAAGAGTGTAAAATATTAAAAAAAAAAAAAAATTATAAGGGTGTAAGTTTAGGAAAGTTGATTTTATAAGGGTGTAAAGATTAATTGATCCTATAAATTATTGAAGGCAAATTCATTTCGAGTTCAAGATTGAACACGTCTTCTAAGTCACGGGCACTTCAAATTGACATGAAACATGTTGTTAGTTTACAAATTCTCCCGTCTATAGTTATAGACGGACCAAATATCCACCCACATTAAGCATAAGACGACAAACAACAAGTTGCATGGTGGGGTCCAAAAATGTCACCACTTTAAGCATATTTAACCCGTATTTCACTTTAGACGGATATATCTGTCTATAGTGAGACTAATTGTCGTTAGTTATACTCGGCTTTAATAAACCGATACCCTAGCTACAAAACAAAACAAAAAAATTAAGACTCTGTACAATAAAATTCGCTCATTTAGGGTACCAAATTTCCCCTTTCTTCATCTATCGTTCATCATCTTACTTACATATATGGCTTAAATAAAGTATATGTAATTAAAGAGCAATGGTGGCTAGTGTAGGCGGTATGACTATTACAAAAATAAAGAACAGTAAATCTTACGGAATATAAGAGAGATTTTGTCGTGGCGTGACGAGAATCACTGCCCTAAAGTTGAATTTGCCCCGCTCGATACACACGGCCTCTTGGCAACCAACCCCCAGGGTTACACGACGTCCGAGTCTAAGGTGTACGACAAAGACTCAGAATGAGGACTGCTTGCAGAACATTTCCAAATATCAGCTTTATACAAGAGAAATATTTAGAGAGGAATAGAAGAGAGAATAATTATTGTGTGTAGAAAATGGCATAAACATGGAGTATTTATAGGAGTAAAAGGAAGAATTTAGATTTGTATTTATGATTGTCTTGTAAATTTGTTTTAGAAGATTGCATAATCAGTATAGGAAATCCAGAAAAGTTAGTCTAGAAGACTAAACTTTCAGTTTAGAAAATGCAACAATCAGTTTCGGAAATTATGCAAAACATATATAGAGAATAAGTGATCTTACTTCCAAAATGAGTCCCTTTACTACTACACATCTATTAGTAAAACACAAATGATCACTTATAAACTATAATACTCCAACTTATTCTGTCAATATGGGATAATAAAAGCTTCTTTTGAAGCAACACTTCCAACAATCCCCCACATGATTCAAAAGAAGAAAAAGGAATAGCTGGTATAAGGCAACAAAACGTAAGTCTTAATATGACAATGTTCCTGAGGAATTGAAATGTCACCCAGTGCATACAATTATCTGCTACAGCCGTAACGAGTTGCTCTCGGCATTGGACTCTCCACGGTGGTTTGTAACGGATAACTGCGCACAAACCTACATTCGAATCTGTGTTCGTCCTCGCGAATTGTCATAAAACATGCCCCTCACATGCCTGGGATCTCGTGAACGCTCTAGAGGTCCTAAAGCCTAAAGACCTTATAGGGGTAGGGCATTTCCCCACATTCACATAGGTAAGTCCATCAGGTTTGACTGTCACAAACCATCCTTAAACAAGGACTATGGACTTATTAAGAGCTTAGCTCAACCTTCCTCATATGACAGAAATAGCTCAATATATAGAAAGAATACTACATCAGTTTTATTAAAATAGGAATGGAAGTAGTATTACGACATGAGATCCTCGTGACTTCGTTTGACCCATTGAACTTGGTAAACCCAAGTGGGGGAGTCCCGTCACGATTCACTCCCAATAGGCTTTAAACCCATTCCTCGTGGTGCCACCAACACCAACTTCTACCATGGCCATTGGTAGGAGGATCTCAATATCCTCTTCACAATTTACGTACGTACTATCATGATATCACATTGTGTAAGGGATCTTAATATCCACTTACAATTCACAACCATTGTGAACCCATTGATATTGATCATATTTTCCATAATCCTTTTGGTCTATAGTCAGTTTATTGTAACTTCTTACCGGTGCATGACCATCAATGGAGCCCAAAACTCCCCACAGAAGAATATATGCCAGTAGATCATTGAACCTTTCAACTTCTTGTCCTGCCAATTCTAGCATAATAACTTCACAGCTTATTGCATATTAACAACACAATTTGTATAGTTATCATACATGATATAGCACTATGAAAAAAAATTGTATCTAAACGTCAAATGAACTTCATCATTATTTGACATTCAATCAAATTTCAAAGTTATTCCCAAAGATACAATTGTTTTTCATTGATTAACTTACCAAAAAACAAGGTGTTTATCACCTATAACAACAATATAAGCTATATCGTATCTCTTATAACGCATACAAACATCATATATATGAATGTAACAACCTTTTCACCAATTTCATTTTGTCATGTATAAACTCAAGTATACGTCTTAAGTAGCTCATGTTAGTGTTCCAATTATCACCAACTTCCGTTAAAGAAACATCGCAAAATCAAAACCAAATAAATATAGATTATGCGTCTTTTACCTTTTCTTCGTTTACTATAAGCATTTAAACCAAATAAAAAGTAATTACTCGAACACATGTATTACCAACCATTCATAAATTTCTTAATCGGAGAAACAAGTTTATACAACCCCAATATCAGAGTATTCATAATCTATCAACCAATCCCATGTAATTGTCATTATAACCACTTCCATCACTGAAACTCAATTATTTTCCGACGAAGTTAAGCGTAGTCTTACCTTCACTAGACTCCCCCACAATCCACAACTTACTCAAAGCATTGACTAAGCAGACACCATTGACAAAATTTTAGGCTTCAAGGCTAACATTGAAGATGATATAAGACGATGAACAAAAATTACCCTTTTTAAAATATGTCACTAGAGACCAACATTGTCACATAGTAAATTATTAACATCATAAACCACGATGCCAAATAATTATTGTCATAACCTATTATACATAACAAATTATTTTAGATCCAATTATTTTGCATTGCATAAAACCATACAAAATTTTCCTTTTGAATGCTCCATATATTTCCAAGTATGTCACATAAGGGATACATCCTTCACAACTTAAAGAGGAAACACAACTTTTCAAAGTTTACTCAAAAAATAGGTTGAACGCTTACCTACTTTCCCCAACATGTTGTCATATTATATACAAGTGAAAACATAACAATAAAAATGTCACGAATATATTGATCCGATCAATCATATAAGCACATTAAACAACATTTTTATATAATTAGTATAATGCATGAACTAATAAATGTCCATTAACAAAACTTCTCACACATGTACAAAGGTATAGATAATTATTCTTACACACCATCAGTAAGAATTTAAGTATTTAAGTGTGATATGCATTGATACAACTAGTGATGACATTCACCAATTAACAGTTCGCCGAAGATACCATTTAACCCATTAATTTTAGTTATTATGACACTGGTAGAGTGTTAACATATAGATCATACATCTCACAAAATATTTGTCTAACCATATATTAAAGCACATTCTTTCAATATAACTTAAATAACTAAAATTATAAATCACACAAATCAAGGAAATCTTTCAAAAGAAAATAAAGGCAATGAAGCACTTACATGCTCACATTACCAATCGTATGAACTATGGAATGAATCAAATATCCATTGACCAAGATGTCAAAATATTCACAAAAATCTAGAATTTATTGATGTATATGAGACCGTTACACATTTTGGTAGATCACATACTCACTTTATTCGATCACCCATATAAAACACAAAAATTTATTTCATACCGAAAAACAAAAAAAACAACTCAAGTTTGTCTCATATATTTATTCATCATATCTCAAGCAACCAAACAACACCTTTTAACACTAAAAATATGGTTGTTTTAATCGATCTGTACGACTCATACTGCCCAAAGAAAACAAGATATTACCATCAATAGTTATTCAGTTCAGCCAAAAAATTCCTTCTCAAGGTCTAAACTTTATTCGGTCGCAAACTGCTGTCATGACTACATGCAAAAAACATACTTAATGCATCAATTTCAAAAGCTCGACAACTTCTCCAATTGACCTAGGCGGTAACAAAATGATCGAAACACTTTCACGGAATTAATGACTAAAACACCAAAAATAGTGAATCCCACTGATGGGTTTGCAGAATAACTCATAATTATGCTAATTAACCAAACATGGATCAAAATCCTTCCAAATTCTGATAAAAATAAATAAATATATAAAGTAACCCATTATCCCCAAAGAAGACAATCAGATTTCAACAAAAAATCCTTGCTTGTTTAACAAAAAAGGCAATCGAAGTCCGATAAAACCACGAGAACTCCATCATTTGGCAAAATGGGCAAACACAAACTCATGAAAACACTTAAAATTATCAAAACGGGCACTCAAAAAACAAATCAAATTAACAGAATCTGAAAAAATGAGATAGATGGAAAGAACAAGAAGTTTTACTAGCCAATAAGACAAGTTAAGGACAGTTTGAGAAACAGCAAGCCAAAGAACCCCATAACCGAAGAAACAGCTCAAAGCACCAATAGAAAGACCAGCCCAAGGTGGGAACTTGTTGCAGGCAATACCAGGTAAAATATCCATATCACCGAAATTATTAGCAACACCAAGTATTGAATTTGTTGCTGATTAAAACCAAGTATAGATTTCAAGGTGTAGACGGTAAAGAACAATAATGATTCATGGTATGGGCAAGTAAGGCAAAAAAAAGGAGAGCATAATATATCCAAAAGTAAGAATAAAAATAAAATTTGAATTTTGGTGACGGATAAGCACAAACCGACATAGCCATATCGCCTTAAGTAAAAATTTAACGACAAAGAAAAAATTTTTAAATTCAACTTTAGACTGTAGGCGGTATGACTATTACAAAAATAAAGAATAGTAAATCTTACGGAATATAGGAGAGATTTTGTCGTGCCATGAAGAGAACCACTGCCCTAGAGTTGAATTTGCCTCGCTCGATACACACGGTCTCTTGGCAACCAATCCCCAGGGATACACGACGTCCGAGTCTAAGGTGTACGACAAAGACTCAGAATGAGGACTAGTTGCAGAACGTTGCCAAATATCAGCTTTATAAAAGAGAAATATTTAGAGAGGAATAGAAGAGAGAATAATTGTTTTGGGTAGAAAATGGCATAAACATGGAGTATTTATAGGAGTAAAAGGAAGAATTTAGATTTGTATTTATGATTGTCTTGTACATTTGTTTTAGAAGATTGCATAATCAGTATAGGAAATCCACAAAAGTTGTATTTATAGGAGTAAAGGAAGAATTTAGATTTGTATTTATGGCTGTCTTGTAAATTTGTTTTAGAAGATTGCATAATCAGTATAGGAAATCCACAAAAGTTAGTCTAGAAGACTAAACTTTCAGCTTAGAAAATGCAACAATTAGTTTCGGAAATTGTGCAAAACATATATAGAGAATAAGTGATCTTACTTCGAAAGTGAGTCCCTTTACTACTACACATCTAGTAGTAAAACACAAATGATCACTTATAAATTATAATACGCCAACTTATTCTGTCAATGTGGGAAAATAAAAGCATCTTTTGAAGAAACACTTCCAACAACTAGAGTACAATAGGATCCAAAAAAACGTATTCAATTAGGAATCAAGAGACCAGGTAATACAAAGAGAAGAAGGAAGGATCAAGGATCAGGAGGCCGATTTCACGACACCAAGACGCAACACACAGGCAATTCACATGGCGGGGACGTTTCATTTTGTTGAATATGTGACATCACTGATCCCACCAACACCTGATGGTTATTGACAAACAATGGCTAATTAGTGAATAACTGGCACTTCACGTCTTTACCTGCGCAAGTGAAAACTGGGACTATGGAAATGATAACATCAGACGATTAAAAATGTATTTATTCATATGATGATGAATCAAAGTTAGATGCAATACTCCTTGGAATCAAAAAGTGTAACTTTTATGCACTAATATAGTAATATGGTGGTAAAATGAGAAAATGAAGGCAACTTTTTCAATGCTTAGTGGTCACTTATTCCATTCGCTTTCTAATAATGCAATAATGAGATGAGATTTCCTCTAAAACCACACTATTCTACAATATGCTGTTTGGGCCAATTTCTATATATTGGGCTAACAAAGGATTAGGTCCATTAGAGCTGATTTGATAAATTGGGCCAAGGAGACTAGCAACCAAGAGGAGCCCGCGTGTTGTAGATCATCAGGGAGATTTCAGGGATATTCTAGGGAGATCAGGGAGAATAGAATACAAGGCAGCGTTTATGGAAAAAGCATGGTAGGATTGAGATTCCTTGCCATACAAGGAATAGAACTCGGCTAGGGTTTCCATCCTATAAATAGCCAAGAAGATATAGAAGGAGGATCATTCAAGAATAAGCATACAAACACAATACATTGTGCTAGCCGTGTCATCACACCGCCACCTTTGTACTCATTCTCATATAAAAAGCTAGTGCAATCATTGGAAGGGTACCGTCCCTTCCCGCAGTCGTTTCCCACATTGGGTTTTCCACGTCACTAAATCTCTTGTGTCAATCTTTATTTACAGCTTTTATTTACATACTTAGCATTAACATAAAACGATACAATCAACATACGACAAATAAGACCGTATTGACCTTACTAAACCTAATTCGGTAGAAAAATACCAAAATAGTTTGGCGCCCACCGTGGGGCATTGTGGTCATCATCGTTAGTTACTTAGATACATAATGGATAAATAAACATCATCATCCAGGTCAGGGAGCAGTCAGCCGCTGATACCACCAAATCCTATCTAAAATGCAGCATCAACGGCTCAAACCCAAGCACCCTGACACACTTCAAGAGCCACACCCGTGGCAAAAGCAACCTTCCCTCCGAGGACCCCTGCTTTGGTGGCACACTCCAAGTCAGACAAAGGACCTGGAGGCTCAAATATCACTTCCCCACCGAGTCCAACACAAGCCTTGCTTAGTGGCATGGAAAATCTGCAGAAGGTGATGGAAAGCATGCGGGAAGATCAAAGGAAAGCAGAAGCTGAAGCAAAGAGGAGGAACAGGGAGCTCTTGGCACAAATAGACATTCTGAGACAGCAGTCCAGCACACCAGCAAGCACGGAGGAGGAGGATCAGGCCCCAATAGTGGATCTCACCCAGGGGGAATCAGGCAGCAGGAGTCGACTGATACGTGCATTTTATATAGTCCTTTCTGGCCTTTATTGCACGTATTTCCATGCGATTCTCGTAGCTTTATATTGCAAAATGCCCCGAATAGGCTACTTTGGTTTGTTTGGCCTTAATTGCAGGAGCGAACCCAAAAGTAGCGAAATCGTGCCTTTTCAGTCCCTTTTAGCATGCATTTATGGAGATGGAATATTTGGAACGGAAGTACTATGCCTCGGGAAGCGTGAAGGAGTCTCGGAAGCTAACCAATGAAGAAAACAAGCTGGTTTAGTAGCTGGCACTCGATCGAAGTCTTTTCTGTTCGATCGAGTGGATTTGGTGGTCACAAGTATTCGAACGAGTCCCTGCTGTATTCGATCGAAGGATGCTAAATTGAAGGCTCTCGATCGAATAAGTCAACTGTTCGATCGAGAGGATTGCTGGAATAGTGTTCGATCGAGGAGTTTTATTTCACTCGATCGAGCACTTTGATGTTTACGCGAGATTTTTATTTTGCGAGAACTTAATTAGTAACTTAGTTTTGTTTAATAAATATCTTCCTTATATAAGGGAAGACGTCATTAGGTTAAAAAGACCTCTTAATCACTTTTACACACTTCTGAATCTGAAACTTTGCTGCTAATTACTGCTTAGACAATTTCTCTCCTTTGCTACGTTGTTTTTGTTCTTATTTCCGGATCTCGACTTTGCAATCCCTTTTTACTCTTTGCACTTAATTTAATTCCTCTTTCGCGTTCCTAATTACTAGTCTCTTAATTACTGTTTTAATTATTGTTGTTATTGGCTTATGCAATTTCATTCTTTTAATCCTTATATCATGTCTCTTGTTATTTCATCCGTTGTTGTTATTAGTTTCATCAATAATATGAGTAGCTAATTTCCTCTATGTTAGGATTAGGGGAGCCATGGTAGTGAATTAATGATGTTGTAAATAGAATAGATGGTTTGATTGTGAGAACTGTTATATAACAATATACTTGTAATCGTTTAGTTGAGTGCACACTTCTAAATCAGTTAATTCGGTTAAATTCAGACCTAAATCAAGAGATTGGAATGAACAGATCTGTTATAAACAGTAGACTACACTAATGAGGGCGAGAGCTAAGTTAGTTGTATTTTAGGGCAGAAAGTGGATCAAGAGGACCTTTCCTTTACCCTTCTCACATTAGACCGTTTAACCTGTTTATGACTGAATTAGCTAATTACCACGGTGAACCGACATCCTAGCATTCTTCTCCTTATTTGATCACAACCCTTATTTCTATTTACTATTTTTATTGCTCTTTTCTCTTTCCTTTAATCTTATTTAGTTGATTAGAAAACAAATTCAAACACCCAACTGTTACCGTGATGGACTAAGTAGACAAGTAGATATAATAGCCTCCCTGTGGAGTACGATACCCGACTTACCTCTACTATATTTTAGTTGAGCCGTTTGGTTTATTTTTGATAGGGTTGCGACAGCCGTGTCATCGACCGCGACAGATTCCAGCCGAGCTAGTGACAAGATTAGATCTAGCAGCAGTATCAACGGGAGAAAGAATAGTCCCGCAGGGACTAGGATATCTCACACCGGATAGCTGGTAGCCTGCCAGCCGCCCAGAGATGATACCAGATAAGTACCCAGTTAGTAACCTTGTTATAACTAACCAGACACCTGGTGTAGGATCCGTAGGCAGTCCGCAAGTAACTGGCACCAGGAAACGCTCGTGACGTCAGCTCCATTAGATAACATGCCGCACCAGAATCCTGTGGAACCCAGACCAGAAAGCAGCATCCAGAATCAGCAGGCAGCAGACAGACGCAACCATGACTCGGAAAGCTTAACTAACAAGCAGTATCTGGAGCTGAGGGAGATGTTGAGCAGGGCCCCAGGAATGCCACCTCCACATGAGAAGGCGGTGCCTGACAGTTATGCTGACTCACCATTCATGGATGCAATATCAATCGTCGCCATGCCGAAGGGATTCACAAATCCAAACATGACTCTCTTTGATGGCACAACAGATCCCTTTGATCATGTGAGCCAGTACAAGCAAAAGATGATGACGGTGACAACTGTTGGGCATGTAAAAGAAGCCTGTATGTGTAAGGGGTTCGGTTCCACACTGTCGGGACCAGCACTCCGATGGCTCGTAAGTCTACCTAACAGGTCGATATCCACATTTGCCGATCTGGTGAATGCGTTTACTCAGCAATTCGCAAGCAGCCGGAAGCCACAAAAGCACGCTGGCGACTTATACCAGATTGTTCAAGGCGCCAACGAGACCATTGGGGAATACAACACTAGGTTGAATAATGAAAAGGTGGCAGTATGGGAGTGTGACATGTCAACAGCACTGGAAGCGTTCAGAAGGGGGTTACACCATGAGTCAGACCTATACAAGCAACTGACTGTGCAGCCTTGTCATAACTTTGAAGTGGTGTAAAAAAAGGCAGCAGTTGCAATCATATTGGAAGAAGATATCCTAGCTAGAGCCAGCATACCAAGTACGCCAAGCGTATCCAGCACGTCGGCTATGGAGAAGTCAAGTAGAAAATAGTCCACCGGAAAGAAAGAGGAGACATATAGGCCATATGGTATGGGAGTCAACAAAATCGACAACAGAGAAGAGAATCAGCAACTCTCCACACTGGCAGAATATGGATTCACAACTGGCGTCGGAGGAATCCTAAAAGCACTCATGGTGATGGGAGACGGGGTAAGGTGGCCTAGGCCACCAGTAGAAGGTCAGTCATGGCGAAAAGACAGTAAGAAAAAATGTGAGTTCCATCGTGACATTGGGCACAACACGGAAGATTACTACACTCTACGCAGGGAGATAGGCGCCTGTACGAGCAAGGAGAACTGAGCCACCTATTACCACGTGGGGGCAAGCAGCAGGATAAGGTGGGCTCCGCAAAGCCCGCAGCACCACCTACATGCACCAAGATAATAAACGTGATAACAGGCAGCTCAGACTTAAGCGGATTGACATATTCAGCAGCCAAGAGACGTGCTACTAAAACCAAGGGAGATAGACCAGAGACTTCCTGCAGAGTTTCCCACAGCGACCTACCTACTGTCGCCTTCGACGAAGGGGATATACATGACAGCCAGGAACATCATGATGCACTTATCATAAAATTATCAATGGCCAGTTGTACGGTTAGAAAGGTCCTGGTAGATACTGGTAAATCGGTCAATCGAATCATGCTAAAAACCATAGAAAACATGGGATTCAGCGAGAAAGACTTGCAGAAAAAGACCATCCCGCTGGTCGGGTTCAGTGGAGAAACAGCTAACTCGTTGGGAGAAATCGTGATCCCAACCTACGCAGGAGGAATCAACAAGCAAGTGAGATACTTGGTCATAGATGGACCATCTACCTATAATGTTATTCTTGAAAGACCATGGTTGCACCTGATGAAGGCGATCCCCTCAATGTATCATCAATGTGTGAAGTTCTCCACACCATGGGGAGTGGAAACAATACGAGGAGACCAGCACTATAAAAAAAAGTTCAATAGCGACGGACGCATCCGTCGCAAAAATGGCCTTATCCGTCGCTAAAGGGATTTACGACGGATTTTCCGTCCCAAATGGTCCGTCGCAAATTTTCGTCGCAAAATGCGTCACAAAAAACTTGCTACGGAATTTCAGTCGTAAAAAATTTTTGACTATTTTTTTTGTTGTCTTTTTCTTGAACTTCGTCATTTCCCGCGTTTTTCAAACAAGCGAACTTATTCTCGCGTCAATTCTCAAGTCATAATGTAATCAAACAAGCAAGTGAAACAACCTTAATAAACATAAGAAATCTGTGTTTCTTCGTCAATGTGGGACAAATTTTTTTAAGTTTGCGACGGAATTTTTGTCTTAAATTTAACGTTTCCGTCGCAACATTTTTCCCGCGCATGTGAAAAACACCCGCGATATCCCAAAAAAACTTGCAACGGAATTTCCGTCGCAAAACTGATATTTCCGTCACAAGTATGATATTTTCGTCGCAAGTAAAAAATCTCCGTCGCAAGTTCTTGTTTGCGGTGGAATTTGCATCCGTCGCAATATATCCGTCGCTATTGATTGTTTTTCTTGTAGTGCAGGAGGAAGCCAGAGGTTGCTACAAGAAGGCATTAAAGTGCACAGCCAACCCTCCAGCATAGCAATCACAGAAGCAGCGTATCCAGGGCGAATACATCGAGCCCCCAGCCAAGGAGCTAGATCAAATCAACTTGGATAATCTGCACCCAGAAAGAACTGTGCTAATAGGGGCAGGATGCACAGGAGATCTCAGGCAGCACCTAATCAAATTTTTGCAAGCCAATATGGATTGGTTCGCATGGTCCCATGATTACATAATAGGAATAGATCCATCTATAATAACGCACAAGCTCAGCGTGGATCCGGGATCCAAATCCATCCAGCATAGACGAAGAAAATTCGCAGATGAAAGGAATAAGGTGATCAACCAGGAAGTGGACAGCCTGCTAGCAGCAAACAAGATAAGAGAAGTAAAATATCCAGAATGGCTATTTTCGTGGTAATAGTACCCAAAAAGAATGGAAAATGGAGAGTATGTGTGGACTTCACCGATCTCAACAAAGCATGTCCAAAGGACCCCTTTGTGGGAAATATCGGTATACTTCATCAAGAAATTCAGATTATAACGAAATTATAGAATATGAAATTACGAGTCATAAACGAAATTGCATAAACAAAAAGAGTAGAGATTAGAATTAACCTCCGGTCCTAGCAATTTGGTCTAAGAACAAATATCGAGATCGATATTCTCCTAATTGTTGCACCCAAAATGCTCCGAGAAATGCCTCTCTTTTTGCTAGAATGAGATCCCTAATTTCTAATGATTTTAGGGTTTTTGTGATGTGAGAATTAGGTCAAAAACAAGTGAGGAAAAATGATCCCATTCTCCCTCTTTTAACCGTCCAAAGAGAGAAAAATAGGGAAGATATTTTTCTTCCTTTTTTTCTCCCTTTGACCGTGTAAACCACCAACCAAAATGAGGAGAAAAATCTTCTTATTTTAGGTTGGTTTTAGATTGAATAAAATGTGTATAATTATTAATTGTCATTTATGTCGTCACGTATTTAATAAGTGCACCCACAACAGTTTGTAGTCGATTTATTAATACCGGTCTGTCAACATTTATTATGACAATTTCGTATAATGTATACTTTAACTATAAATATCGCATATTTATAATTTGCTAATTAAATATAACCGTTTACGTTTAATTACGAATTAACATCTTAATTCGTTTTAGCTAACATTATGTGCATTAATTAAATATAACAGTTTATATTCAATTTATGAATTAACAATTAATTCGTCTCAGCTGATATTATTTAATTGTATTAAATAATCGTCTCATCATCACATTGACTAACTTTTTAGTCAAATACATGGACTAACCTTTTAGTCATATAAGGCATCAATGTGATTGTATTTTCATACAATCACATCTCTCAAACACATCCTTTAGGTGTGACTTTTAGGGACCAGTTGATCACCGCCATCAGTATGATAATAACGTCAAACTTCTAGCATGCCAACCGTTATAAGTAAACGTTAATCAACTGATAAAATACTAAGTATACCCTGTGAACCTATAAGAGATTTATACACGTTATCACTGTTGGAGCTAGTGTCCTCCACAGTTAGTGTGATAACGTATATAAATCTCTTATAGGTTCACAAGGGTATACTTAGTATTTTATCAGTTGATTAACGTTCATTAATAACTGATGGCGGTGATCAACTGGTCCATAAAAGTCACACCTAAAGGATGTGTTTGAGAGATGTGATTATATGAAAATATAATCATATTGATGCTTTATATGACTAAAAGGTTAGTCCATGCATTTGACTAAACAGTTAGTCAATGTGATGATGAGACGATTATTTAATTCAATTAAATAATATCAGCTGAGACGAATTAATTGTTAAATTCGTAAAATTGAATATAAACTGTTATATTTAATTATTGTATATAATGTTAGCTTAAACGAATTAAGATGTTAATTCGTAATTAAACGTAAACGGTTATATTTAATAAGCAAATTATAAATATGCGATATTTATAGTTAATGTATATATTATACGAAATTGTCATTATAAATGTTGACAGACCGGTATTAATAAATCGATTACAAACTGTTGTGTGTGGACTTATTAAATACGTGTTGACATAATTGACAAATTAATAAATATACACATTTTATACATTTTAATAACTACCTAAAATAAGAAGATTTCCTCCTTATTTTGGTGGTTGGTCAAACCGAATAAGAAGAAAAAGAGGAGAAAAATATCTCCCCTAATTCCTCTCTTTGGACGGTTTTAAGAGGAGATGAGGGATCATTTTTACTCACTTCCTTTTGACCTAATTCTCTCATCACTCAAAAACCCTAAAAATAATAATTAACAATTAGGGATCTCTTTCTAGCAAGAACAAGGGCATTTCTCAAAGCATTTTGGGTGCAACAATTAGGAGAATATCGATCTCGATATTTGTTCTTAGGCCTAATTGCTAGGACCAAAGGTTGATTCTAATCTCTATTTTTGTCTATGACTAGCAATTTCATAATTATAATTTCTTTATAATCCGTTTTTCCTTGATGAAGTATACCGATATTTCCCACAAGTGGTATCAGAGCATAGGCTACGAAATTATTTTATATGATTTTCATAAATGGATTTAAACAAAAATTTGAAGAAAAAAAAAGATTAGGGTTTCGGCCGATTAAAAATTTTTGCCGAGACAATTGTTTTTTGTTTTGTTTTTGTGTTTTGTTTCCATTTGATTTATTGATATTGTTGTTTTAACATGTGAAGATGATAATATGATAAATTTGTAGATGTTTTGATTTAATAAGAATTAAATTAAAATGTAAATGGAAATTGTTTTGACTTGATGATGTTCATTTGTTTTTGCTATATAATTTTGGCATACAGTTAATTTAATAATGTTCAAATCAATTGTGATGATCGATTTAATCATGATTTAGATATTCATTTTAAGAGGTTAAATTGAATCATCTAGTTTGGATCTATGTTTAAATTAAAACTTGATGATTATGCCAATCTTGTTATAGTAGCAACATTTAAAAAATTGTTCATCTTAAAGGATATGTTTTCTAAAAAAAAAAAAACTATTTTTCTTTGGATTTTAGGCTGGATGCCGAGAAAAGAAAAAAAAATGTTTTTTTTTTTTTGTAATTTAGGGCTAAATGCCGAGAGAAAGAAAAAAAACGGTTTTTTTGTTTTTAGGGCTAAATGCCGAGATGAAAAAAAAACTGTTTTTCGTTTTTTTTTCCAGATTTGCCGAGTGCAATTTAAAAAAAAAATCATTTTTTTGTGTGTTTTGGCCAATAATTATTATACATTAAATTTATAATGTATGATTGTTTGTTGTGAAAAAGTTCACAAATTATAGATACCCAAATTATTTTAAAGAGGTTTAAAATAATGTTGGATTAATTCATATCACTAGTTAATGTGAATTAAGATTGGAATTATTGTGAGTAATTGAGGAATTGTCACATAATTTTGATAATTATAAAATAGGTGGTTTGGATAAATTACTCTACATAATTAAGGAATTATGTCTTGAATGTTTAATTTACAGTTGATGGTTTTTTATTTAGTTGTATGAAATGTTGAATGGTTTAATTTACGTATTTTTACAATCAGTTGTAATTTTGTATTATCTAGTATGACCTTAGTTGATTATGTTTTCGTAATGATGGAAACATAGTCTTAATGTAATTTTGAGATCTCGAATCTCCTTTGGTTTTCTTTAAGTATTATGTTTTGGAAATTAGAATGTAAATAGGTTTATTTTTGTAATTTTGAGAAGACTAAAGATGGAGATTGGATTGCTCACTCCCGCTACATGGACCAAGATGGAACATTAAGACATGCTTCTCGGGTCCTAGGAAGGATTCCAAAGTTGTATTTATGTTCATTTTGGTAGATAGGCCACATTAGGACTTTGTTTTTATTTTACGTTTTTCCTTTCATGTTGCTTTTTATCGTATGATAATTAGTGCATCATATTCCGCCTAAACCAAATCACCTACTACTAATATGCATGAAAATTGACTCATATAGATTGAATGTTAGTTATCATGGACATAAAGATTTCACACTTTTTAAGCCATCATCTCAATTTATTCATTCTCGTATGCTAGATATTATTTAACTTAAAATGAATTAAATTTAAGTTGATGGGATCTTCCTCTATAACTAAAATTGAGACTAGTCTTTATAAGGGCAAACAACTATAAATCCCTTCTTCGTCGGTAGGCATATAGGACCTTACTCTCCATGTGACCCCTTCTACGTTGGGTAAGTAGTTTGTGTTGACTTATTTTACCTCAACATTATAATCCGAAGAGTTTCTTGTGATTATGATGGACTAAAGATAGAATTTATAGAAATTTATCAACCAAGAATTCTAACAGTAGAATTAGCCAAGAGGTTGGCTTATCAATTTACAGATAATTGAGTCTTAGGATCATTTATATAATTCTTGAGGGAGGTCAATTATATAAATGCTTGAGTCTTCGTTTATAACAGTTTTGCATTAGACTTAAATCATAACGATGAGTATGCTTATTATGTTTTTATTCTTCTTTTCGCAGTGTAGAATTCGTTTTATATTGATAATACTGCTTACAACAAATGGCTGGAAATAATGATATCTCTTTGCCAAGTGCCACACTTGCATGCGAGTCCTGGCTCAAAACTTTCATGGACCACATGAATCAGTCCACCCGACTGAAGAATGACGGGTCAAACTTTGCGGACTGGGAGGCATCATTAAGGAATGCTGCCATTGCGACGGTAAGCTCAAGTACTTAACTGAGCCAATACCGCCAAACCCAGGCCCCAATGCAAGAGCTAACGAGTCACTTGCTTATAGTGACTTCGTCATGGAAGCGGGTGCGATAAAGAACGTACTCATTTTTGCAATGGAAACCAATTTGCAAATACGCTTCATTGCCCAAGGTGCAAACAAGATTTTCACCACGCTCACTAATGAATTCTCAAAAGCACCGAGAATCATTACTTATGAGCATACCTGTCGCTTCTTTGATGCGAAACTCCAGAATGGCCAACCGGTTAACCCACACATTCTTAACATGATTGAGAATGTCGAGAAACTGGAGGCACTTGATTGCAAAATCAGTGAGAGCATAGTCATTGACCGTATGCTTCATTCACTTCATGATGGTTTTGCCCTCTTCAGGGCAAATTACTAAATGAATGACATGAAGAAAAGTCCTCATGAGCTACATTCACTTCTCGTACAGACCGAGAAGGATATGAAATTGAGTGGGAGCATGAAGCAAGATGTTCTCATGATTTCCAACAAGAATAAGGGTAAGGGCAAAGCTCACGGCGACCTTACTGTAGGAAAGCCAAAGTTTAAGAAGTCAGGAAACGGTAAGAGTGGGCCTGGTGTGACTAGTGGCTCACTAGGCAAGGCAAAGAGCAAGGACGGTAACGTTGAGTGCCACCATTGTCACAAGACTGGGCATTGGAGGAGGAACTGTCCCGTGTACCGTGAGGACATAAAAGCAGGCTGCGTCACTCCTGTTGATATGTCATCTTATATTCATATGATTGAGATTAACCATGCAAGTTTCGGAACTTGGGTACTTGATACTGGTTGTGGTGCTCATCTGTGTAATCATTTGCAGGGCCTAAAAAACATCAAACCCCTCGCAAAGGGTGATGTGGACCTGCGAGTCGGGAATGGAGCACGAGTTGCTGCAGTCTCAATGGAAACATACGTAATCCAGCTCCCTAGTGGTTTTGAGTTATATTTATATAACTGTTACTATGTACCCAGTTTATCTAAGAATATTATTTCTGTTTCCGTACTTGATAAAGACGGTTTTTTGACAATAGCTGTATTTTCTCCTTTAATGAAATGGTTTATGGCAAAGCAGTGTCCATGAATGGAATTTATATCTTAGATCAAACCACAGATATATTACATGTGAATAATAAGAAATTAAAGGTTGGTGACAAAGATCAAACTTATCTATAGCATTGTCGAATGGGACACATAAATGAAAAACGTGTAAAGAAACTCATTCAGAATGGGACTATTCCCACATTTGATTTCTCTTCATTTGGCACGTGTGAATCATGTCTTATCGGCAAAATGACTCGAACTTCCTTCAAAGGTGTTGGAATGCGCGCTAGTGACCTATTAGGACTTATACATACTGATGTATGTGGACCTATGTCTATAACCGCAGGAGACGGCTATAGATATTTTATCACTTTCAAGAATGATTTGAGTAGATACGGATATGTCTACTTAATGAAGCATAAAAGTGAGTCTTTTGAAAAATACAAGGAGTACTAGAATAAGGTTGAGAACCAACTGGGAAGAAAGGTTAAAGCACTCTGTTCAGATCGGGGTGGCGAATATCTTTCAAATGAGTTTGATCAATACCTTAAAGACTGTGGAATAGTTTTACAGTTAACTCCACCTAGAACACCTCAATTAAATGGTGTGTCCGAACGGAGAAATCGAACACTACTTGATATGGTTTGATCCATGATGACTCACACGGTAGTACCTTATTCATTATGGGGCTTTGCTCTTTTGTCAGCTGCTCTTATACTTAACCGAAGTCCGTCTAAAGCTGTCGACAAGACTCCATATGAAATGTGGAAGGGAACGGTCCCTAACTTGTCCTTTATTCGGGTTTGGGGCTGCGAGGCTTATGTCAAGTGGAGACACGAGGATAAGCTCGGCCCACGATCGGTCAAGACATACTTTATTGGTTATCCAAAAGGAATGTTTGGTCATTACTTCTATTCGCCTACCGAACATCGAGTTTTTGTTGCGGCTAGTGCGAAGTTCTTAGAGAAAGAATTTCTCGAGAACAAGTCAAGTAATAGCACCTTCGAGCTGTCGGAGATTCAAGAACCAACTACCAAGGAACGGATGGAGGAAGATGTTCCTTCAACTAATGATACGGTTAACATTCCTCAGGAACCTAGGAGGTTAGGTAGAGTCTCTAATCCCCCAGACAGATACATTGGTATGGTCGAGGAAAATGACGTTTTACTCCTAGAGAGTAATGAACCCGCTACCTATAAAGGTGCCATGACCTGTTCCGACTCTAAGCTATGGTTTGAAGCCATATAATCCGAGATGGACTCCATGTATGAGAATGACGTATGAGATCTTATTGATTTACCTAACAAGGTAAGACCTCTTCAGTGCAAATGGCTTTACAAAATAAAGCATTCTGTAGACGGGCAACCAGATACCTATAAAGCACGACTAGTGGCAAAAGGTTTCACTCAAGTGCACGGATTGCATTATGATGAAATTTTTGCACCCGTAGTTATGCTCCTTTCCATTCGTATAATCTTAGCGATTGCCGCTTTTCATGACTATGAAATTTGGCAAATGGATGTGAAAACCGCTTTCTTAAACGGTTATTTGGAGGTGGAGTTGTACATGGTACAACCCGAAGGTTTCATAGATCCTGAAAATCCTAAGAAAGTGTGCAAGCTTAAACGTTCCATTTATGGACTTAAGCAAGCTTCTCGGAGTTGGAATCATCGCTTCGACCAGGCGATAAAAGAGTATGGATTCACTCGATCGGTCGAGGAACCATGCTTATATGTCAAGTCGAGTGGGAGCAAGATTGTTTTCTTGATATTGTATGTCGATGACATACTCTTGATTGGGAATGACATTCCTCTCTTATCTTCGGTAAAAGGATGGTTAAAGAACCATTTCCAGATGAAAGATCTCGGTGAGGCACAACGCATATTGGGAATCCGTATCTATCGAGATAGATCACGACGGATGTTATCACTGAGTCAGGAGTCTTATTTAGATAAGATTCTTGAAAGGTTCAGAATGACCAACTCCAAGAAGGGGAACCTTCCAATGACATCTCGGATGCATTTGAGCAAGTCTCAGTCACCCCAGACACCTGAAGGGGTCGAACACATGAGTCGTGTTCCTTATGCATCAGCCATATGATCAATCATGTATGTCATGATATGCACACGTCCAGACGTGGCATATGCATTGAGTATGATGAGTCGGTACCAAGGCAATCCAGGTGAAACACACTGGATGGCTGTTAAAAACATCCTTAAGTACCTACGGAGGACTAAGGATTGGGTATTGACTTATGGAGGAGATACTAAGCTTTGTGCAATCGGTTACGCAGATGCTAGCTTCCTAACAGATCGAGATGATTTGAAATCTCAGTCTGGATTCGTCTTTACTCTTAATGGTGCTACGGTTAGCTGGAAGAGTTCCAAACAGGATGTTGTAGCAGATTCTACTACTGAATCCGAGTACTATGCCGCTTCAGAAGCAGCAAAGGAAGCTATATGGTTGCGTCAATTCTTACAAGGACTAACCATAGTTCCTAGTTCGAATGACCCAATCACCATCTATTATGCCACAATAGAGGTGCCATCTTCCAGGACAAGGAGCCTAAGTCTAGCAACAAGTCTAGACATGTACATCGGAAGGCTCACTTGATCCGTGATTACGTGGAGCAAGAGGAGATAGTGATTGAGAAGATTGCTTCGGATGAAAACATCGCGGACCCTCTCACTAAACCATTGAAATATGATAAGCATGAAGGTCACGTTATTTCCATGGGAATTAAACGTGTTCCTGAGTTGTACTAGTTGCTTATGGATTCGATACATTTTCTTTTTCCATATGCTATTTATAACTTCATCGTATTATTTCATATTTTGTTTTTCATGTGGATTGTACGACAACATTGAACGCCACAAAGTGAACTGAATTACATTATATTTGTTTTGGTCCGTAATCGCCTACATGAGCTGATAACTCTGGCTATTATATTGTGAAGTTGATTGATGGTGGGTTCAACGAGCCATAAGTCAAACGGTTGACTGATCGATCACAGATGCGAGTTATAACGATACCTCGTAGGACATTGTGACAACGTAATGGAGTCCTAAATGTTTAAAAACATTCGGTGCCAAGACGTGGATTGGACTTTCATTGTGTTCCTAGAGTCGATTCTTTTGACTATCGACTGTCTCTTGAGATTAAGGCAGTTTTTGGGTGACTTTGGTTTCTTTCTCAAGGTCGACCGTAACAGGAGGCTAAGCAGATTTTCATTGGGTCATTTCATACTGTGCTTATATCTGCAGGATTCGAGTTGAAGAAAATATCCAAACTTTATCAGGTTTAGTTATTTCTCAGGGCCACTCAAGGAGTTGTAACTGAAATGCATGACCATGCTCGAATGATGATTTGTTTACCAGTTAAGTTTCTCTCTAGTCGGGAAAACCACTCTTGATATTGATCACTTGTAAAATACGACCTTTGTGAATACGGATTTTGCAAATTGTTTTACATTGAGTGGGAGAAATTTTAGAATATGAGAATCGGTTATCGCACATACACTTGTGAGGACAAGTGGGAGATTGTTAGAGCTAGTGTCCTCCACAGTTAGTGTGATAACGTATATAAATCTCTTATAGGTTCACAAGGGTATACTTAGTATTTTATCAGTTGATTAACGTTTATTAATAACGGTTGGCTTGCTAGAAGTTTGACGTTATTATCATACTGATGGCGGTGATCAACTGGTCCCTAAAAGTCACACCTAAAGGATGTGTTTGAGAGATGTGATTATATGAAAATATAATCACATTGATGCCTTATATGACTAAAAGGTTAGTCCATGTATTTGACTAAACAGTTAGTAAATGTGATGATGAGACGATTATTTAATTCAATTAAATAATATCAGCTGAGACGAATTAATTGTTAAATTTGTAAAATTGAATATAAACTGTTATATTTAATTATTGTATATAATGTTAGCTTAAACGAATTAAGATGTTAATTCGTAATTAAACGTAAACGGTTATATTTAATAAGCAAATTATAAATATGCGATATTTATAGTTAATGTATATATTATACGAAATTGTCATTATAAATGTTGACAGACCGGTATTAATAAATCGACTACAAACTGTTGTGTGTGGACTTATTAAATACGTGTTGACATAATTGACAAATTAATAAATATACACATTTTATACATTTTAATAACTACCTAAAATAAGAAGATTTCCTCCTTATTTTGGTGGTTGGTCAAACCGAATAAGAAGAAAAAGAGGAGAAAAATATCTCCCCTAATTCCTCTCTTTGGACGGTTTTAAGAGGAGATGAGGGATCATTTTTACTCACTTCCTTTTGACCTAATTCTCATCACTCAAAAACCCTAAAAATAATAATTAACAATTAGGGATCTCTTTCTAGCAAGAACAAGGGCATTTCTCAAAGCATTTTGGGTGCAACAATTAGGAGAATATCGATCTCGATATTTGTTCTTAGGCCTAATTGCTAGGACCAAAGATTGATTCTAATCTCTATTTTTGTTTATGCAATTTTGTTTATGACTAGCAATTTCATAATTATAATTTTGTTATAATCCGTTTTTCCTTGATGAAGTATACCGATATTTCTAACAATCACACTAACTGTGGAGGACACTAGCTCCAACAATCTCCCACTTGTCCTCACAAGTGTATGTGCGATAACCGATTCTCATATCCTTAATTTCTCCCACTCAATGTAAAACAATTTGCAAAATCCTTATTCACAAAGGTCGTATTTTACAAGTGATCAATATCAAGAGTGGTTTTCCCGACTAGAGAGTAACTTAACTGATAAACGAATCATCATTCGAGCATGGCCATGCATTTCAGTTACAACTCCTAGAGTGGCCCTGAGAAATGTCTAAACCTGATAAAGGTTGGATATTTTCTTCAACTCGAATCCTGCAGATATAAGCACGGTGAAAATGACCCAAAAAATCGCTTAGCCTCCTCATTACGGTCAACCATGAGAAAGAAACCAAAGTCACTCAAAAACTGCCTTAATCTCAAGAGACAGTCGATAGTCAAAAGAATCGACTCTAGGAACATAATGGACGTCCAATCCACGACCTGACACCGAATGTTTTTAAACATTTAGGACTCCATTACGTTGTCAAAATGTCCTAAGAGGTATCGTTATAACTCGCATCTGTGATCGATCAACCAACCGTTTGACCTATGGCTCGTTGAACCCACCATCAATCAACTTCACAATATAATAGCTAGAGTTATCAGCTCATGTAGGCGATTACGGACCAAAAAAAATATAATGTAATTCAGTTCACTTTGTGGCGTTCAATGTTATCGTACAATCCACATGAAAAACAAAATATGAAATAATACGATGAAGTTATAAATAGCATATGAAAAGAAAATGTATCGAATTCATAAGCAACTAGTACAACTGAGGAACACGTTTAATTCCCATGGAAATAACGTGCCCTTCATGCTTATCAAATTTCAATGGTTTAGTGAGAGGATCCGCGATGTTGTCATCCGAAGCAATCTTGTCAATCACTATCTCCTCTTGCTCCACGTAATCACGGATCAGGTGAGCCTTCCGATGTACATGTCTAAACTTGTTGCTAGACTTAGGCTCCTTGGCCTGGAAGATGGCACCTCTATTGTCACAATAGATGGTGATTGGGACATTCGAACTAGGAATTATGGTTAGTCCTTGTAAGAATTGACGCATCCATATAGCTTCCTTTGCTGCTTCTGAAGCGGCATAGTACTCGGATTCAGTAGTAGAATCTGCTACAACTTCCTGTTTGGAACTTTTCCAGCTGACCGCAGCACCATTAAGAGTAAAAACGAATCCAGACTGAGATTTTGAATCATCTCGATCCGTTTGGAAGCTAGCATATGCGTAACCGATTGCACATAGCTTAGTATCTCCTCCATAAGTCAATGCCCAATCCTTAGTTCTCCGTAGGTACTTAAGAATGTTTTTAACAGCTATCCAGTGTGTTTCACCTGGATTGCCTTGGTATCGACTTGTCATACTCAATGCATATGCCACGGCTGGACGTGTGCATATCATGGCATACATGATTTATCCTATGGCTGATGCATAAGGAACTCGACTCATGCGTTCAACCCCTTCCGGTGTCGTGGGTGACTGAGACTTGCTCAAATGCATCCCATAAGTCATTGGAAGGTTCCCCTTCTTGGAGTTGGTCATGCTGAACCTTTCAAGAATCTTATCTAAATAAGACTCCTGACTCAGTGATAACATCCGTCGTGATCTATCTCGATAGATACGGATTCCCAATATGCGTTGTGCCTCACCCAGATCTTTCATCTGGAAATGGTTCTTCAACCATCCTTTTACCGAAGATAAGAGAGGAATGTCATTCCCAATCAAGAGTATGTCATCGACATACAATATCAAGAAAACAATCTTGCTCCCACTCGACTTGACATATAAGCATGGTTCCTCGACCGATCGAGTGAAACCATACTCTTTTATCACCTGGTCGAAACGATGATTCCAACTCCGAGAAGCTTGCTTAAGTCCATAAATGGAACGTTTAAGCTTACACACTTTCTTAGGATTTTCAGGATCTATGAAACCTTCAGGTTGTACCATGTAAAATTCCTCCTCCAAATAACCGTTTAAGAAGGCGGTTCTCACATCCATCTGCCAAATTTCATAGTCATGAAAGGCGGCTATCGCTAAGATTATCCGAATGGAACGCAGCATAACTACGGGTGCAAAGATTTCATCATAATGCAATTCGTGCACTTGAGTGAAACCTTTTGCCACTAGTCGTGCCTTATAGGTATCTGGTTGCCCTTCTACAGAATGATTTATTTTGTAAAGCCATTTGCACTGAAGAGGTCGTACCTTGTTAGGTAAATCAACAAAATCCCATACGTCATTCTCATACATGGAGTCCATCTCGGATCGAATGGCTTCAAGCCAAAGCATAGAGTTGGAACAGGTCATGGCACCTTTATAGGTAGCGGGTTCATTACTCTCTAGGAGTAAAACGTCATTTTCCTCGACCATACCAATGTATCTGTCTGGAGGATTAGAGACTCTACCCGACCTCCTAGGTTCCTGAGGAATATTAACCGTATCATTAGTTGAAGGAAAAAATTCCTCCATCTGTTCGTCGGTTGTTGGTTCTTGAATCTCCGACAGCTCGAAGGTTCTATTACTTGACTTGTTCTCGAGAAATTCTTTCTCTAAGAACTTTGCACTAGGCGCAACAAAAACTCGATGTTCGGTAGGCGAATAGAAGTAATGACCAAACATTCCTTTTGGATAACCAATAAAGTATGTCTTGACCGATCGCGGGCCGAGCTTATCCTCGTGTCTCCACTTGACATAAGCCTCGCAGCCCCAAACCCGAATAAAGGACAAGTTAGGGACCGTTCCCTTCCATATTTCATACGGAGTCTTGTCGACAGCTTTAGACGGACTTCGGTTAAGTATAAGAGTAGCTGACAAAAGAGCAAAACCCCATAATGAATCAGGTACTACCGTGTGACTCATCATTGATCGAACCATATCAAGTAGTGTTCGATTTCTCCGTTCGGACACACCATTTAATTGAGGTGTTCCAGGTGGAGTTAACTGCAAAACTATTCCACAGTCTTTAAGGTGTTGATCAAACTCATTTGAAAGATATTCACCACCACGATCTGAATGGAGTGCTTTAACCTTTCTTCCCAGTTGGTTCTCAACCTTATTCTGGTATTCCTTGAATTTTTCAAGACTCACTTTTATGCTTCATTAAGTAGACATATCCGTATCTACTCAAATCATCCGTGAAAGTGATAAAATATCTATAGCCGTCTCTTGCGGTGATTGACATAGGTCCACATACATCAGTATGTATGAGTCCTAATAGGTCATTAGCGCGCATTCCAACACCTTTGAAGGAAATTCGAGTCATTTTGCCGATAAGACATGATTCACACGTGCCAAACGATGAGAAATCAAATGTGGAGATAGTCCCATTATCAATGAGTTTCTTTACACGTTTTTCATTTATGTGTCCCATTCGGCAATGCCATAGATAAGTCTGATCTTTGTCACCAACCTTTAATTTCTTATTATTCACATGTAATATCTATGTGGTTTAATCTAAGATATAAATTCCATTCATGGAAACTGCTTTGCCATAAATCATTTCATTAAAAGAGAAAATACAGCTATTGTCCTTTATTGAAAATGAAAAACCGTCTTTATCAAGTACGGAAACATAAATAATATTCTTAGATAAACTGGGTACATAGTAACAGTTATATAAATATAACTCAAAACCACTCGGGAGCGGGATTACGTATGTTCCCTTTGAGACCGCAGCAACTCTTGCTCCATTCCCGACTCGCAGGTCCACATCACCCTTTGCGAGGGGTGTGATGTTTTTTAGGCCCTGTAAATGATTACACAGATGAGAACCACAACCAGTATCAAGTACCCAAGTTCCAAAACTTCCATGGTTAATCTCAATCATATGAATATAAGATGACATACCAACAGAGTGACGCGGCTGCTTTTTTATGTCCTCACGGTACACGGGACAGTTCCTCCTCCAATGTCCAGTCTTGTGACAATGGTGGCATTCAACGTTACCGTCCTTTCTCTTTGCCTTGCCTTGTGAGCCACTACTCTCACCAGGCCCACTCTCACCGTTTCCTGACTTCTTAAACTTTGGCTTTCCTACAGGTAGGTCGCCGTGAGCTTTGCCCTTACCCTTATTCTTGTTGGAAATCATGAGAACATCTTGCTTCATGCTCCCACTCAATTTCATATCCTTCTCGGTCTGTACGAGAAGTGAGTGTAGCTTATGAGGACTTTTCTTCATGTCATTCATGTAGTAATTTGCCCTGAAGAGGGCAAAACCATCATGAAGTGAATGAAGCATACGGTCAATGACTATGCTCTCACTGATTTTGCAATCAAGTGCCTCCAGTTTCTTTACATTCTCAATCATGTTAAGAATGTGTGGGCTAACCGGTTGGCCCTTCTGGAGTTTCGCATCAAAGAAGCGACAGGTATGCTGATGTGACCATTATTTGCGCACATTTAGTCCCCTAATTGAGCCCATTTTGCATACTATTATAACATTATTTGGCCATTTTATCCGTCAAAACCTTCCTATTTGCTTTTCTATCGCATTTCATATGTTTTGTAGAAAAGGAGATAATAAGGCGGAAATTCCCGTCTTTCGTGCATATTTGGAAGCTTATTGATGATATTAGATGGACTAGTATGAAGAGGAGGTAAGAATGATGACCAAAGATGTAGGAATAAAGTGTATATAGAAGGATCAAAGGGTTAAAAGTAAGAATGACGAGAGGAAAGGCATTACAAGAAGAAATCACTCGAAAACCGAACCAAGGGTTGCTCCTTTGGCTCTGAAAATATTCTAGATGGAACGGCGTCGAAAAAACAAGTGATCTAGGCTTTTGAATCACTCCAATAGGAGTCCGGATGAGAAAATAACGTCCATTTTACAATCCGAGGTCAAACAAAGAAGTTGTTCGGGAATCCGCGCGTCCCGAGAAGAAGACGCTCGTCTTCCCCAATCCGCCCGGATTGTCCCCAATCCGCCCGTCTTCTGGCTGGGAAAAACAAGAAAATTCAATGGAGGAGAATCCGTCCGTCTTGCTTTAAATCCGCTCGGATTCCCTTGCTACAATCCGAGCGTCTTCTCCCAAATCCGCCCGGATTGCATTTTCAGAATCCGCCCGATTCTCTTGAATCCGCCCGATTCCATCGCGAAATCCGCCCGTCCCGACCTTAATCCGCCCGGATTCCAAGACAGCGAAATTTCGTCTTCTCCAAGCTACAAAGAAAGAAGCCCTTCCTTCGAAAAATACCGGCTCCTCCTTGCTCAATCTAAAAAGTGTAATTACTAGTTTAGCCCTTAGTTAACCCTAATGCATCCACCTAATTTCCACTATAAATACCCCATTTGTAATAATCAAATCATGAAGTTTTATTAGAGATAACCAACTTTTTAGCTAGAAAAATCCTCTCTTAGATTAGATTAGGAGTAGATTAGAATAGATTACTCTTCAATCTTTCCACAAATCTCACATTAATCTCTCCTTAATTATTGTTCAAGTTTATTATTCAAGTTTGTTACTTTTGGGTAATTGAAGATTATTGGGTTATTATTGGGTGATTGACAACCTCCCATCAATCATCAAGTTTCTTCTATTATTCTTTGCTTTATTATTTGGATCATCTCAAGTTTGGTATAAATCCTTTACTCTTTACTCTTTATTGTTTATTTCCTCATTCTATTATCATGTTTATACTTGTTGTGATGATTGACACCATTAATGACATGTTTCCCATGATAATGAGTGAGTAGTTTCTTTAGCTAGGATTAGTGGGTAATTAGGGGAAACCAACATGGGATTGATTCATGCTTAATCTAATATGTTCACATGATTAAATTGCTTGCTTGTTGTGATGTCAACTTTATGCACATGTTATGTTTGATGAAATGCTAAGCCTATGAATCCTTGCATTTTTACCATCTCTTATCTACTCAACTTGACTCGTAAGATATAAACCAACTCGAGTCTTGTTAGAACATGCATAGAAGTTGATTAGGAGGAAAGTAAGTCGACTTGTAGGTGTTGTACAATCTAATCGATTCGGCTCCGGGACCCAACTCTTCCTAAGAACCGTAAGATATAACCCAACTCGGTTCCTCCACAACATTAATTGCTTGCAACCTTGTAAACATGTTTGTATGATCAACACCATGAGTCCCCCATGACCCCATGATATCCTAACACTCTTAATCGTTTGTTTACATCTTTCCTTTATTGCTTGTTTCACTATATTGCTTGCATTAGTTTAGACACAACTACAAACCCAAACAAATTGTGACACTAGCATAAATTGAGATAGATAGACTTAGAACCCAAAGCACACCGTCCCATGGATCGACCTCGACTTACCGCTAACTAGTTGTTTGTTGAGTTTTATAAATGTGTTTGATTGGATGAGTGACGACATCGTCCGGATCAAAATGGCGCCGTTGCCGGGGATGGTGCTATGTGATTAAGTTCTTGCTTGTTTGTCTATTTTGATTTTGCTCTAACCTTGAGGAACTTGTTCCTCAAGGATTGTTTTTACTGTTTTCTTGTAGTTTCCTTGTTTGTAGTTATATCTTTGTCCTAGTTATGATGATGACCGAAGGCTTGGCACATGGAGTATGTGGTGGATCTTTTGAGTATGACCACTATTGGTATGGGGAGTTTGAGGAGCAAGTCAACACAAACCTACCTTACAACTCATACAATGAAAGTCCTAACCACTACCCCAACTTTTCTTACCAAAGCCCCCACATCCAACATCCACAACAACCAACCTCCCAAAACCCACTTTACAATCAATGTCAAATGTCATCCTACAACGAACACCCATACCACCAACTTCCAATGTACCCACAACAAGAGAATGAGCATAATCTTGACATGCAAAGTGTGGTTCTCCAAATGTTAAGGGACCAACAAAATCTCTTCATGCAAATGATGGAAGAGAGCCAAGCTAGGGAAAATGTTCTCAAAAACATTGTTACTAATGGTGAGAAGTTGGCAAATCAAATTGCCCAAATGGAAGCCACCCAAATGCTAAATGAAGAAGAAGGGGAAGATAATGAGGGTGAAGAAGAATTTGGATGGCATTATTAAGCTACTCTTGTGAATCCCCCACCACCTCCTAAATTCATAAGCATTGAACACCCCATATTCCAACTTGTACCCAACTTTACAAACATTCATGATAAATGTGAATATGAAGATGTTACTTTTGAGGAAGGGGAATGCTTGATTGATTATGGACCAAGAGTGGATGATGAATTGAAGCATGATGAAGTTGGAGAGGAGAGCAATGGTGAATATAAATTGGAGGCCAATTATGAGACAAGCACTTTGTCTAAATTGCCTCATGTATCTAGCTCCCACACTAGCCTTGCTTCTCCAATTTGGGATACCTATGATGATGATGATGATGAGGAATACCTCCCACGACAATTTCCTTCTATGACCCATGTAGAGGAAGTGTGTTCCCTTGACACTTATGGGAGTGGAGGTAAAACTTTGAAAGAAGAGGTTGATGAATTTGAACTTGCAATCTTTGGGGAATTGAGAGGCCAAGAGGAAGACTATGATGTTGGCACCTTTGATCATAGTTTGGAAGAAATTGAAGCTCTTTTCTTTGGAAATGGTTCAAGTTCTAAGGAGGGTCAAGAAGAAAGTGAAGATAATGAAAGCATGAATGACCTCAATGGTGAGAAGTTGACTCCTCCACATCTTATCCTTCAACTATCCCCTCATCAAAGAAATGAGAACTCTCCTTCTACTATTGAAGGATTGATGAATCAATGCTCTATCATCATATAATTTGAAAGAGATGGTAAAGCGTGGAAGCCTCCGGATGAATATGGGCAATACTTCATACATTGTATTGACAAGAATCATGTTCTTGTTAGCTTGAAGCATTGTAAGAAACCAAGTGCCAAGGGCAAAACAAATGGGAGAGTGTTTGGCAAGTTCTATTCCAAGCAAAGATGGGTAAACTACGTTTTGACATCACCAATCTCCTATTTATGCTTACATGAAGCCCATTCAAAAGCCTTTGACCGGTTGTTGAGAGCATTAAGCAACATGGACAACATCAATAATCATGGCAACAAGGAATGAGTTTGGTGGAGTCCTCCCTCAAACCACCATTTGTAAGATATCCTTTCCTTTCACTTTGCATTACTTTTCCACTTGCATTTAGCTATATACATATACATTTAGCTTGCATTTGTATTATATTTCATATTGCATTTACATTAGTGAGTTCAAATAGTATAGTTTGCATTGTAATATATCTCACATGATTCATGTAAATAGTTGCATATAGATTAGAATTCATGCATAGTTACTAATGACCAAACCTATTTCTTTTCTACACTAGAAATAGTGTTTAAATCGGTTTGGGGAGGTTTGATCATAAGTGACCATAATTTACTAGAAATCATGCATCATATAGTATAGTTTAGATTGCATTCATTTGTTATATATGTCATATAGAATTGCATTTAGTTAGAGCATGCATTCATTCATACCATATCATTGCATTTGTACTTTATTTCAAAAAAATCAAAAATCCAAAAACATGTATTTCTTTTTCATTCCTACTCCTACATGTACATTGAGGATAATGTCCAAAATAAAGTGGGGGATGGGAATTTATATCCCAAAAATGCATAAAAATATGTCTTTTAATTTCATAAAAACAAAAACCATAAAAATTTGAAAAATTGAAAAATCCAAAAACAAGTTCATTTCCTTTTTAGTGTAGTCTTGTACATATTGTTTTGTATTTATTGTGTTTGTCCATCCTTTTTCACATTGATCGACTACGCCACATCCGAGACATGAGGATATTGAAGACCGCATGGTATGATCTTTCCAATCTCCTTTTTCCTCTTTATGTTAATGACTATGTGGCTTTATTTTGATTGATGCGGTAAAAACAATGTGAACTTAGGACTTGCATTTAGTTTATATGGCATATTAGTTGGTAGAATCATTTGCATTAGGATGTATATATGTTAGTTGCATCATGGCATGTAGTTTGCATGTTAGAAAAAATTTTGCGAAACCGTCTACTTGGGAAGCTTGACTAGTGTATATAGGCCCTAGTAGATGCTTTTTATTCTTAAGACTTTGCTTGTTAGAATACTTGTAAAACACCCTAGGATGTGTCATGCTAGTATCCTTTGACCCATGGATTAAGGCCTAGTCAAGAGTACCTTGTGGTGTGATAACTCCTTGGCTACCGTTTATTCCAAGGTGACCCTTGAAACCATGCATACAACCATCATCCATGTTCTACCACATTTTTGTCATCAAAGGGAATGGGCACAAAAAGAAATCAATTTGAGTTCAATGAAATGAAAAGTGAAAGAAAGTTTGCAAATTACATCAAATGAAAAGAGGAGCAAAAATAGAACTCCTATGCTTCAAATATAAGCCACCCTCACTACATATGGGGTGACTTTGAAAATGTTCAAAAAGAAATGCAAAGAAAAGATGAAAGTTGTCAAGTGTTGAAATGCCAAAAATCAAAAAGAAATGGCAAAAAGAAAGTGTTCTCAAATGTTATATGCCACAAGAAATTGGGGGGAAAACAAAAACAAAAGCAAACTCCCAAATGAAACTCAAATTTTATTGATCCCTTTATCCATCGTATCCATTTTTGTGCATGGTAGAGAGGGGACGACCCTTCTTCTTGTCTAGGCAAGAGGGGGAATTCCGCGATCCTCCAGTGTTTCTAACACCATAGGGAGTCTATTCTTGACAAAAGCATTTAACGATTGAGGACAAAGGTACCCTAGCTTGACACAACTTGGAGGTGATTTATTGGTATCCTTCTAGGCTTAGTAGTTTGAAGAAATTGTATCTATGAAGGAGTGTGTACCCTTGAATTGCTTCCCTTGTAGATAATTTCCGCCACTTAGATGAGGAAAGTGGCTATTCTTTTGTAGATGCATCCATTACTTGATTTTGTGTGCTTAATGATTGGATGTGTCGCCATTTTGGCAAGACCCACCTTGCCTTGCAAGAAGGCATCCTACCTCATGGTTGTCTTGTTGTGAGTTGAAGGGGCGGAGTGAGACCCGCTAATTGTCTCATATCGGCTATATTATTAGGTTAGTTTAAATAAAGGTCTAGTTTTTGTCACCTCTTTACTCGGGACGAGTAAAGGTTCGGTTTGGGGATATTTGATGTGACCATTATTTGCGCACATTTAGTCCCCTAATTGAGCCCATTTTGCATACTATTATAACATTCTTTGGCCATTTTATCCGTCAAAACCTTCCTATTTGCTTTTCTATCGCATTTCATATGTTTTGTAGAAGAGGAGATAATAAGGCGGAAATTCCCGTCTTTCGTGCATATTTGGAAGCTTATTGATGATATTAGATGGACTAGTATGAAGAGGAGGCAAGAATGATGACCAAAGATGTAGGAATAAAGTGTATATAGAAGGATCAAAGGGTTAAAAGTAAGAATGACGAGAGGAAAGGCATTACAAGAAGAAATCGCTCGAAAACCGAACCAAGGGTTGCTCCTTTGGCTCTGAAAATATGCTAGATGGAACGGCGTCGAAAAAACAAGTGATCTAGGCTTTTGAATAACTCCAATAGGAGTCCGGATGAGAAAATAACGTCCGTTTTACAATCCGAGGTCAAACAAAGAAGTTGTTCGGGAATCCGCGCGTCCCGAGAAGAAGACGCTCGTCTTCCCCAATCCGCCCGGATTGTCCCCAATCCGCCCGTCTTCTGGCTGAGAAAAACAAGAAAATTCACTGGAGGAGAATCCGCCCGTCTTGCTTTAAATCCGCTCGGATTCCCTTGCTACAATCCGAGCGTCTTCTCCCAAATCCGCCCGGATTGCATTTTCAGAATCCGCCCGGATTCTCTTGAATCCGCCCGGATTCCATCGCTAGAATCCGCCCGTCCCGACCTTAATCCGCCCGGATTCCAGTACAGCGAAATTTCGTCTTCTCCAAGCTACAAAGAAAGAAGCCCTTCCTTCGAAAAATACCGGCTCCTCCTTGCTCAATCTAAAAAGTGTAATTACTAGTTTAGCCCTTAGTTAACCCTAATGCATCCACCTAATTTCCACTATAAATACCCCATTTGTAATAATCAAATCATGAAGTTTTATTAGAGATAACCAACTTTTTAGCTAGAAAAATCCTCTCTTAGATTAGATTAGGAGTAGATTAGAATAGATTACTCTTCAATCTTTCCACAAATCTCACATTAATCTCTCCTTAATTATTGTTCAAGTTTATTATTCAAGTTTGTTACTTTTGGGTAATTGAAGATTATTGGGTTATTATTGGGAGATTGACAACCTCCCATCAATCATCAAGTTTCTTCTATTATTCTTTGCTTTATTATTTGGATCATCTCAAGTTTGGTATAAATCCTTTACTCTTTACTCTTTATTGTTTATTTCCTCATTCTATTATCATGTTTATACTTGTTGTGATGATTGACACCATTAATGACATGTTTCCCATGATAATGAGTGAGTAGTTTCTTTAGCTAGGATTAGTGGGTAATTAGGGGAAACCAACATGGGATTGATTCATGCTTAATCTAATATGTTCACATGATTAAATTGCTTGCTTGTTGTGATGTCAACTTTATGCACATGTTATGTTTGATGAAATGCTAAGCCTATGAATCCTTGCATTTTTACCATCTCTTATCTACTCAACTTGACTCATAAGATATAAACCAACTCGAGTCTTGTTAGACCATGCATAGAAGTTGATTAGGAGGAAAGTAAGTCGACTTGTAGGTGTTGTACAATCTAATCGATTCGGCTCCGGGACCCAACTCTTCCTAAGAACCGTAAGATATAACCCAACTCGGTTCCTCCACAACATTAATTGCTTGCAACCTTGTAAACATGTTTGTATGATCAACACCATGAGTCCCCCATGACCCCAAGATATCCTAACACTCTTAATCGTTTGTTTACATCTTTCCTTTATTGCTTGTTTCACTATATTGCTTGCATTAGTTTAGACACAACTACAAACCCAAACAAATTGTGACATTAGCATAAATTGAGATAGATAGACTTAGAACCCAAAGCACACCGTCCCATGGATCGACCTCGACTTACCGCTAACTAGTTGTTTGTTGAGTATTATAAATGTGTTTGATTGGATGAGTGACGACATCGTCCGGATCATATGCTCATAAGTAACGATTCTCGGTGCTTTTGAGAACTCATTAGTGAGCGTGGTGAAAATCTTGTTTGCACCTTGAGCAATGAAGCGTCTTTTCAAATTGGTTTCCATTGCAAAAATGAGTACGTTCTTTATCGCACCCGCTTCCATGACGAAGTCACTATAAGCAAGTGACTCGTTAGCTCTTGCATTGGGGCCTGGTGATGTGACCATAATTAGAGCATATATAGTCCCCAAATTAGCCTTTTTCCCATGCTTTTTAGTGCATATTTGGGTTATTTATTGTCTTTAGTCCTTTGTTTTGCATATTCTTTGAGGTTTTGTGTCCTTGGTAGGAAAGGAGTGCAAACCTTGCATTTTCATAGCAAAATGAAGCTAAATTGATTGAATTCAATGACCAAGCATCAAAGAGAAGACAAGATTAGAAGGCCTTTATACATACTATAGTAGATGGGCAATGATGAGAAAAGATCCTTGCATCCCCGGGGAAATCCTCAAGGATTTTATGAAGGAAAAGGAATAAAAGAAGAAGGAAAGTAGCTGTAAGACAATCCGAGTGGATTGTCCACAAGACGCCCGTCCAACAACCACAATCCGAGCATCTTCCCCCAGTGGACGCCCGTCCAAAACACCCCCAATCCGAGCGTCTTCCCCAGCTGGACGCCCATCCAGAATCACCAGAATGCGCCCGTCCCGTGCCCTGGACGCCCGGATTGTCTGTCAGCCATTTCGTCTTCTACAAGCTTCAAGGAAGGATGCGCATATTTGTCTAAGACCGGCGAAAAGGAGACCGGAGTCTCCCTAGAGACCGGCGATTCCTCAAGGACTTAATCGTCATTTAAGCCCTTAGTAAACCCTAATCTATGTAACTAATCCCCACTATAAATACCCCATTAGGCTAATTAGAAGAGCATGTTCTTCTTAGCAATCTTTAGTGTAGTTAATAACAATCAAATCTCTCTTTAATCTTGTAATAAACATTTAATCAAGTTTTAATACAAGTTTCATTTCCTTAATCTCTCTCTTGTTCATCCTTTGTTTTGGGTAATTGAAGATTATTTGGGTTATTATTGGGAGATTGACAACCTTCAATCAATCATCAAGTACTTCTATTATTCTTTGCTTTATTATTGGAATCAATAGTAGGTATAATTCTCTTAATCCCTTTTTAATTATTGTTAATTATCTTCATTTATTCATCATGTTTCACTTTGTTGGTATGATTGACAACCTTTCTAGCATGTTCAACATGATAATGAGTGAGTAGTTTCTTTAGCTAGGGTTAATGGGTAATTAGGGGAAACCAACATGGGGGATGATTCATGCTTAAATTAATATGTTTTCATAGTTTATTTGCTTGCTTGTTGTGATCTCAACTTATGCACATGTTATGTTTGATGAAATGCGAGCCTATGAATCCTTGCATTTTTTACCCATTACCTATCTTTTCAATGAGACTTGTAAGACATAAACCAACTCGAGTCTCATTAGACCATGCATATAGTTGAGTAGGGAAGATTAAGTCGACTTGTAGGTGTTGTACAATCTAATCGATTCGGCTCCGGGACCCAAACTTTCCTAGGATTGTAAGATATAAATCAACTCGATCCATCACAACAATAATTGCTTGATTATAATTTGAGAATATGTTTGTATGATCAATTCCCATGAATCCCCTATGACCCCATGACACTCTAGTGCCTTTTATCAATTGTTTACATCCCTTTTAATTCATCTTGCTTGTTTACTTCCATTGTTATTTAGTTTAGTAATCTTCTACTTCAAACCCCAAATTGTGACACCCTTAGACACCACTAGTTGCAATAGAAAATCTCATCTCAATTCCCGTCCCTTGGGATCCGACCTTTACTTGCCTCTTTACTAGTTGTAGAGTTGTTTGTGAAGTTATAAATTGTGTTTTGGTCTAGGTGCTCCTAACGACAAGTACTAAAAACTAAACCCTCCAAAGGGAACACGACCAAAAATGGCGTCGTTGCCGGGGACGGTGTTAACTTGATTTAGATTTTCTTGTATTGTTATTAGTTGTGTCTTTCTTTGCCTTGGGGAAGTAAAACTCCTCAAGGTTTGTTCTAACTATTTTCAAGATTGTTCGATATTTTGCAAGATGGACCTTATAGATTGTTTTGTAGAGGACCACTTAAGTATACCTTTCTTCAAAGATCCCATGCAAGCATTGGAAGCCTTGGAAGCAAGTGAGGCTAAAAATATGTATTGGGAATTGGAGGTAGATCTTTTTGAGGCCGCTCTAGCTAACAAAGAACTTACTCATGCACAATCCAAATTAGTACATAACATCCTTGTGGAAGCATGTCAACCTATAGAAGATGAGCAATCCATCTTAGAAGACATCTTACAAGCTCAAGAGCAAGAGGAATTCGTCATGGAATTCGAATGTGATGAGGTTGATGAGAATGAAGAACAAGTTGAATATGCAATGAGAATGGAATGTCTAATGGAAATGGAGCAAATTCTCAATGAACCTCCAAAGGAGGAAAGTGAGGTACAAGCCCCTACTCTAAAACCCCTTCCCCCAAATTTGAAATATGCTTACCTTGATGAATCAAAGACCAAACCCGTGATTGTTAATGATATACTTGATGAAATCCAATTGGGAAAATTGCTTGATGTCTTGAAACAACATGAAAAGGCTATAGGTTATAGTCTAGATGAGCTTAAGGGGATAAGTCCCAACTTTTGCATGCATAGAATTCATCTAGAGGAGGACCATAGACCTACCATTCAACCTCAAAGAAGATTAAACCCCCACATGCAAGAAGTTGTCAAGGGAGAGGTTATGGAATTACTTGATGCGGGAATCATATATCCCATATCGGACTCTTTGTGGGTTAGCCCCGTTCAAGTGGTACCTAAGAAAGGAGGTACCACGGTGGTGACATATGAAAAGAATGAGTTAATACCCACAAGGAAGATCACCGGTTGGCGTATGTGTATTATCGAAAATTGAATTCCGCAACAAGAAAGGATCATTTCCTCTACCATTCATTGACCAAATGCTTGAGAGGTTAGCCTCCAACAAATTCTTTTGTTACCTTGACGGGTATTCGGGATTCTTTCAAATCCCTATACACCCGGATGACCAACATAAGACCACCTTCACATGCCCTTATGGTACTTTTGCATATAGGAGGATGCCTTTTGGCTTATGTAATGGCCCCGCCACTTTCCAAAGATGCATGATGAGTGTCTTCTCCGACTACCTAGAGACCATAATGGAAGTTTTTATGGATGATTTTAGCGTTTATGGAAAGGACTTTGACTCATGTTTGCATAATCTTTCTCTTGTATTGCAAAAATGTGAAGATGTTAGTCTTGTTTTAAATTGGGAAAAGTGTCACTTCATGATCAATGAAGGAATTGCTTTGGGTCATTTAATTTCGAAAAAGGGCATCGAGGTCGATAAAGCTAAGGTTGAGGTGATAGAGAAACTCCTACCTCCCGTGAATGTTAGAGGGGTGAGAAGTTTTCTTGGTCACGGGGGTTTCTATTGCCGTTTCATAAAAGATTTTTCAAAAATAGCGAAACCCCTCACTCAACTCTTACTTAAAGATGCCCAATTCCATTTCACTGATGAGTGTGTTGAAGCCTTTAATAGAATCAAGGAAGCACTAATCTAGGCACCGATCATTCAACCTCCAAATTGGGAACTTCCGTTCGAGATTATGTGTGATGCTAGTAACTACGCCGTTGGAGCGGTTCTTGGCCAACGGGTAGAAAGAGCCCTCCATGACATCTATTATATAAGAAAGACTCTTTATCCCTCCCAAGTGAACTATGATACCACCGAGAAAGAGCTTCTTGCCATTGTCTATGCTTTGGACAAATTCCGTTCCTACTTACTTGGATCCAAGGTGATTGTCTTTTCGGATCACCGTGCTCTCCGACATATCTTGATAAAGAAGGAGGCAAAACCAAGGTTGTTAAGATGGATTTTGCTTCTTCAAGAATTCGACTTGGAGATAAGAGACAAGAAAGGAGCCGAAAATGTAGTGGCGGATCACTTGTCAAGGATCTGGTTTCATGATGAACAAGGAGAAACGCCGATCAATGATTCATTTCCCGACGATATCTTGATGGCCATTCAAACACAAGTAGAAAGGCACATCACCCAATGGTTTGCCGATTATGCCAACTATATCGTTGGAAGGGTACTCCCTCCAAATTTGAACTACAACCAAAGGAAGAGGTTCTTATTCGAAGTAAAGAGGTACTTTTGGGATGACCAAAACCTCTACAAAGGGTGTAGTGATGGGCTCTACCGGAGATGCATCCCTCAATGGGAGGTCCAAGGAATCTTGGAAGGATGTCACTCATCACCCTACGGTGGGGACCATGGAGCAAGGAGAACCATTGCAAAAATTCTTCAATCGGGCTTCTATTGGCCTACAATGTTCCAATACACGAGGGAATTCATCATTCATTGTGATGCTTGTCAAAGAACGGGGAATATCTCTTGGAGGAACAAAATGCCACAAAGGGGCTTACTAGAGGTGGAGATCTTCGATGTTTGAGGGATCGACTACCAAGGTCCGTTTGTGACATCCAATGGGAATAAGTATTTCCTTGTGGCCGTAGATTACGTCTCAAAGTGGGTGGAGGCAATTGCCACTCCAAACGATGATGCAAAGACGGTCACCAAGCTCTTCAAGAAAATAATCTTCCCAAGATTTGGAGTTCCTAGAGCAATCATAAGTGATGGAGGAACGCATTTTCATGAAAAGAAGCTCGCATCTCTTTTGATCAAGTATGGTGTTCAACATAGAACCGGCTTGGGATACCATCCTCAAACAAGCGGTCAAGTTGAAGTTTCGAATAGAGAGATCAAGCAAATTCTTGAGAAAGTGGTGAATAAGACCCGAAAGGATTGGAGCACAAAGCTTGATGACGCTCTTTGGGCTTATAGGACGACCTATAAGACTCCCATAGGAGCCTCCCCTTACAAGCTTGTCTATGGAAAAGCATGCCACTTGCCAATCGAATTGGAGTACAAAGCTTTTTGGGCCATCCGAGCCCTTAACCTTGATCTCAAATTAAGTGGCCAAAAGAGGATGATACAAATTCAAGAGTTGGAAGAATTCCGACTACAATCTTATGAGAATGCCAAGATCTACAAGGAAAGAACAAGATTGCTCCATAACAAGAGGATTAAGCAAAAAGCCTTGCACAAAGGGGATAAAGTCCTTCTATTCAATTCCCGCTATCGACTCTTTCCCGGGAAGTTGAACTCTAGATGGATGGGTCCCTATGTGATCACCGAAGTTGGAAAATATGGGGATTTTGAAATCAAGGCGGAAGATGGAAGCAAATTCAAAGTTAATGGTCAAAGATTGAAGCCATACTATGAGGGAGCATTTGTTGGAGAGGTCGAGGTCACCCACCTCGGGCCTCCTCATCCTTGAAGGAATCATCAAAGGGAGAGTTTGGTGGAGTCCTCCCTAAACCACCACTTGTAAATATACTAACCCTATAACTTGTATTTATAATTTTGTTGCTTTTCCTTTTATCATAAACATAAATTCTTTCCATGAGAGTAAGTGAGAGAGGGTCACTAATGAATTTTGAATGAAGGAAGGAACCAATTTTCAAGTGTGGGGAAGCTTTTATCAGAATCAAGGAAATCAAAAGAAATCCGCAGCAAGGAACCCGAGCGTCCAAAGAGAGAATCCGCTCGGATTGTACAAAGACGCCCATAATTCTGAGAATCCGCTCGTCCGGCTAGAACCCGAGCATCTGAAGACGAATCCGCTCGTCTTTTTCCCAATGCATTTTAAGAAAAGTTCCTGTCACAAAATCCGCCCGTCTTTGAGAAAAGACGCTCGTCCTGCACCAGAAAAGACGCTCGTCTTATGCTCGATCCGCTCGTCTTATGTTGCGTCAAATTTTTGCAAAAATTAGCTGTAAGAGAATCTGAGCGTCTTCCCTGGAATCCGCTCGTCCAAGAATGACAGAATCCGAGCGTCTTTTGCCCGAGTCCGCTCGTCTTCCTGCGTTCTTCAATCCCGATTTTCCTAATTTTAAAACACCTCACCACATAATTTGTGACACATCACCCTTCCTTCCACTTGTATTATAAAAACCCACCTCCTTGTGACTCTAAATCATATCCCAAACACTCTTTCATTCCACAAAATCAAAAAGCCCCAAATTTCTAGGGTTTCAAAAGCAACATTCAATCCACAAAGAGCATCTTTATACTTTAACAAATCAAAAATTCTAGCTCAACAATCAAAGAATGGCACCAAAGGGATCTTCCTTTAGGGATAGAAGAAGACCAAGAGTAAGAGGAAGCTCTTCTACCTCCCATATCAACACCTTAAGGAGGGAGCATGAGGAAATTGTGGATCTTACAAGGCTTGATGACTTCTCAAATGTTGAATTCGTCAATGATGTGCAACGGCTCGTTTTTCACCGGCTTCTTCGTAAGAACATTCTCCCTACTAAGTTTTTATGTCATAGAACTTTAAGGAAACTTGGGATTTATCACCAAATGAAAGCTCTTTTTGAGTTGTTTGGTCTCTCTACCCTTTTCCACATGCACGAGCAAACTTACCGATCCCTTGTGCTTGAATTTTTAAGCTTCTTGAAAATCACAACCTTGAATAGAACGATATGCATAGAATTTAGGTTGGAGAGTGTTTCAAGAATGATGACTCTAGTGGAATTTGCTAATGTGCTTGGTCTCGATGTCTCGCCTACCCGGACATCAAAACCGAAGAGATATAGTGTTGCACCTCTATGGAGGGCCATGACCAGCCGAGATTTCATATACATCAAGGAGTGTCTAGCTTTCCACATTCAAAATCCTATTTTGAGACTTACTTACCGGTTCCTTTCCGGCACTCTACTTGCTCGCCGAGACCCGGCAATAGTGAACGAACTTGACCTTGTGTTCATGGAGTCTTATCTCAATATCCAAGGAAGGGGTGGGTACCACTTTAATGCGCCTCTTGTGCTACTCGAAAAATGGGCAAAGTTTAGGAACGGTGATGATGATGGGATGAAACACATTGTTAATGGAGGGCTCATTACAAAGATTGCAAATCATTTCAATCCGAAATTCAATGAGAATAATGAGTATGCTCCTCTTTCCGGAAATACAAGGATAAATGAAGACCTTCTTCTTGTTCATCATCATTGGATAACCCTTGAGGGGGTTGATAAATGGGTCAAGTGGATTACAAAAGGAAGTGACCCAATCTACCTACCAATGACCGGACTACCAAGAATCTCACCAAGAAGGGGACCTTTATCACCAATCCCATCCTACCTTATCCCTCTAGACCCACCCCAAGCAAGGCAAGCACCACCACCTCCAAATCCCCAATAACAACAACAACAAGAGCAACAACCACAAGATGAGAAAATCAAAGTGCCTCCCTACCCTTTTCCATATCAACCGTAAAACCACCCCAACCCCTTTATCCTTCCCCGTGATGACTTTGTAACGGGAATTCTACAAGATTTGCACTTCCGACAATATGAAGCTACCGTGGACAATTATTATGCACTCTACCCTCAATACCACGATATGATTCAAAGGAGGAAGATTAGTGAGGAGGGAGCATTTCCCTCTTGGGTACAATTAGATATACTCTTCCCCAATTCGGAGAGGGCAAATGAAGGGGCAAACGGGCGACAAGAGGAAGGGAGCGACAAATCTTGCGGTGGGGACACGGTGGAGCTTGGTAGCGAAGAGGAGGAGTTCATGGACCCGAATACAAGTGATGCATCCAAGGAAATATGGGATAGTGATCTAGAGGGAGATGACGGCGATCTCTAGAGGATCTCTTCATAGCTAGATGGAGCGGGCGTGAGGCACCCATCTCAAGCTTCAGTGAAGTTTCCTCATCTCTTCTCTTTATTTTCAATATTCATGAAAGAAGTTTATGTTTTGTTAACTTGTACAATATTTGACTTTGTCTTTGGTTGGAGAGTCCTAGCAACATGAGGACTAACACCTTGGCCCCATTGAGGTGTTCTTATTTTATTGTTCCCATTTGAAAAATCCAAAATGACAATTTAGTTTCATGCATTGCATCTTGTGTGCATGAACTACCCCAATTTTAAGACTTTAGAAATAATGTCTATCTCGGTTTGGGGAAGTACATGCATACGCAACGGGAGGTAATCTAAATTACGCTCTCCGTCATAAACAAAAACCCATGCATCATGTAGTGTAGATTAGTGTAGATTGCATTTAGTGTAGAATTTATGCATCATGCTTGCATAATTTCCCATCATTTTGGCCATTGAGGACAATGCCCATATTAGTGTGGGGATGGGCAATTCTAACTTAACTTTTATTCAAAAACCCAAAAAAATCAAAAAGTTTCGAAAAAATCAAAAAAAAAAAATTGAAAAAATTTGAAAATCCAAAAACAAGTTCATTTCCTTTGTAGTGTAGACTTGTATATATTGTTGTATATATTGTATTTGTTCTATCCTTGTTCACATTGATCGACTACGCCACATCCGAGACATGAGGATATTGAAGACCGCATGGTATGATCTTTCCAATCTCCTTTTTCCTCTTTATGTTAATGACTATGTGGCTTTATTTTGATTGATGCGGTATAACAATGTGAATTTAGGACTTGCATTTAGTTTATATGGCATATTAGTTGGTAGAATCATTTGCATTAGGATATTTATATGTTAGTTGCATCATGGCATGTAGTTGCATGTTAGAAAAATTTTGCGAAACCGTCTACTTGGGAAGCTTGACAAGTGTATATAGGCCCTAGTAGATGCTTTTTCTTCTTAAGACTTTGCTTGTTAGAATACTTGTAAAACACCCTAGGGTGTGTCATGCTAGTATCCTTTGACCCATGGATTAAGGCCTAATCAAGAGTACCTTGTGGTGTGATAACTCCTTGGCTACCGTTTATTCCAAGGTGACCCTTGAAACCATGAATCCGTCATCCATGTTCTACCACATTTTTGTCATCAAAGGGAATGGGCACAAAAAGAAATTGATTTGAGTTCAATGAAATGAAATGTGAAAGAAAGTTTGCAAATTGCATCAAATGAAAAGAGGAGCAAGAATAGACTCCTAAAGTTTCAAATATAAGGCACCCTCACTACATATGGGGTGACTTTGAAAATGTTCAAAAAGAAAATGCAAAGAAAAGTTGAAAGTTGTCAAGTATTGAAATGCCAAACATCAAAGAAATGGCAAAAGAAATGTTCTCAAAATGTTATATGCCTCAAGAAATTGGGGGGAAAAACAACAACAAAAGCAACTCCCAAAATGAAACTCAAATATCTATTGATCCCTTTATCCATCGTATCCATTTTTGTGCATGGTAGAGAGGGGACTACCCTTCTTCTTGTCTAGGCAAGAGGGGGAATTCCGTGATCCTCCAGTGTTTCTAACACCATAGGGAGTCTACTCTTGACAAAAGCATTTAACTATTGAGGACAAAGGTACCCTAGCTTGAAACAATTTGGAGGTGATTTATTGGTATCCTTCTAGGCTTAGTAGTTTGAAGAAATTGCATCTATGAAGGAGTGTGTACCCTTGAATTGCTTTCCTTGTAGATAATTTCCGCCACTTAGATGAGGAAAGTGACTATTCTTTTGTAGATGCATCCATTACTTGATTTTGTTGTGCTTAATGTTTGGATGTGTCGCCATTTTGGCAAGAGCCACCTTGCCTTGCAAGAAGGCATCCTACCTCATGGTTGTCTTGTTGTGAGTTGAAGGGGCGGAGTGAGACCCGCTAATTGTCTCATATAGGCTATGCTATTAGGTTAGCTTAAATAACGGTTCTAGTCTTTGTCACCTCTTTACTCGGGACGAGCAAAGGTTCGGTTTGGGGATATTTGATGTGACCATAATTAGAGCATATTTAGTCCCCAAATTAGCCTTGTTCCCATGCTTTTTAGTGCATATTTGGGTCATTTATTGTCTTTAGTCCTTTGTTTTGCATATTCTTTGAGGTTTTGTGTCCTTGGTAGGAAAGGAGTGCAAACCTTGCATTTTCATGGCAAAATGAAGCTAAATTGATTGAATTCAATGACCAAGCATCAAAGAGAAGACAAGATTAGAAGGCCTTTGTACATACTATAGTAGATGGGCAATGATGAGAAAAGATCCTTGCATCCCCGGGGAAATCCTCAAGGATTTTACGAAGGAAAATGAAGAAAAGAAGAAAGAAAGTAGCTGTAAGACAATCCGAGCGGATTGTCCACAAGACGCCCGTCCAGCAACCACAGTCCGAGCGTCTTCCCCCAGTGGACGCCCGTCCAAAACACCCCCAATCCGAGCATCTTCCCCAGCTGGACGCCCGTCCAGAATCACCAGAATCCGCCCGTCCCGTGCCCTGGACGCCCGGATTGTCTGTCAGCCATTTCGTCTTCTACAAGCTTCAAGGAAGGATGCACATATTTTTCTAAGACCGGTGTAAAGGAGACCGGAGTCTCCCTAGAGACCGGCGATTCCTCAAGGACTTAATCGTCATTTAAGCCCTTAGTAAACCCTAATCTATGTAACTAATCCCCACTATAAATACCCCATTAGGCTAATTAGAAGAGCATGTTCTTCTTAGCAATCTTTAGTGTAGTTAATATCAATCAAATATCTCTTTAATCTTGTAATCAACATTTAATAAAGTTTTAATACAAGTTTCATTTCCTTAATCTCTCTCTTATTCATCCTTTGTTTTGGGTAATTGAAGATTATTTGGGTTATTATTGGGAGATTGACAACCTTCCAATCAATCATCAAGCACTTCTATTATTCTTTGCTTTATTATTGGAATCATTAGTAGGTATAATTCTCTTAATCCCTTTTTAATTATTGTTAATTATCTTCATTTATTCATCATGTTTCACTTTGTTGGTATGATTGACAACCTTGCTAGCATGTTCAACATGATAATGAGTGAGTAGTTTCTTTAGCTAGGGTTAATGGGTAATTAGTGGAAACCAACATGGGGGATAATTCATGCTTAAATTAATATGTTTTCATAGTTTATTTGCTTGCTTGTTGTGATCTCAACTTATGCACATGTTATGTTTGATGAAATGCGAGCCTATGAATCCTTGCATTTTTTACCCATCACCTATCTTTTCAATGAGACTTGTAAGACATAAACCAACTCGAGTCTCATTAGACCATGCATATAGTTGAGTAGGGAAGATTAAGTCTATTTGTAGGTGTTGTACAATCTAATCGATTCGGCTCCGGGACCCAAACTTTCCTAGGATTGTAAGATATAAATCAACTCTATCCATCACAACAATAATTGCTTGCTTATAATTTGAGAATATGTTTGTATGATCAATTCCCATGAATCCCCTATGACCCTATGACACCTGATGCCCGTCGTTGTGTGCACCAAAGATAAAATTTATAATTCCTATTAAAACTAACAAAAGCTAGTGGTAACAGGGTCGAACCACAGGGAGGCGATGCAATTATTAGTTGTCTAATTTTAAGTCCTAAGGTAACAAATGTGGTGGTTGAGTTGATTTGGTCTACAGCTAAAGGCAATAAAAGATAATAAATTAAATAAACGAATGAAAAGAGATATTAAAAGGGTGCAAGGATAATTGGTTCACTATAGTTTCGGCGGCAGCAAACTAGGTAGGTCTAAAACAATCACGTGAGACGGGAAAATAAGAGGTCCTCTCGGTCCACTCTCACAAGTAGCATCTTTCGATCTCGCTACAGGTCCCTAATATCACTATTACTGACTCTCGTCCTGAAAAGTGACTAAAAACCTAAACTTTACCTATCTTACGATCTTAGCATAGTTTAGTCATTTCAATTGATGGTCTAACAACATACCCTATCTTTCGATCTAATGGGTCGGTCATAAAATAAGCATCTAACTGGTCGCATGCATTCGATTCGTTAAATACAACAATTAAAATCAATTAAAACGAAAGGTAACCTCACGAGGTCAGTCGATCGACCGGGTAAGGTGGTCGATCGACCAACACGCGGGTTCAGGCCGTGTCTAATCTAATGCCGCCTATGCTACAATTCGCCTACATCCTAGCACAAATTATTTAGCTACTCATGCTAAGGGTGAAAACAATATCATTGACGATGAAACTAGCTACTGAATTCATGCTTAAAACGGTAAAGAAAGCAATTAACATAAACAATGAAATTGGTTGCGGGAATCTAGCTAGCAATTCTAAACTATTGATAAAATAAAGATGAACTAAAATTAGGGCAGAAGAATACCGAATTGCAGAGGAAAGATTAGTTGTTAAGAACCGAAAATCCAATGCTCAAGAATCCCAAACCCTAACTATCTATCAAGAACCGTATGCGGAAACTTAATGAAAATTACTGAATAAAACTTAGGTAAAAACTTGGATGAAAACTTAATGCTAAACTAGGTATTCTCAGTTACGTTATATAGAAAGTGTACGTAACAATTATTCCAAAACCTAAACTTAACGGGCTTCAAGTTCCTCGGTCTTTTAATTCACGTCTGGAACAGCATTGTGGTCGATCGACTAAGGTAGGTGGTTGATCGACTGGTCCTCAGTGTACAGTAGCTTCTGGAACCCGAACATTGGTCGATCGACTGAGGGTGATTGTCGATCGACCACTTGAGCTGCTACTTGACTTCTTAAAACTCGTGGACTTGTCTTTTGGGCTTTGAATTGCGCACCAAGCTCGTTCCTCGGGTGAATACTTCACGTCAAATGCAATGTAGGATACTTGGAGACGGATTTTGCTCGATTTCCGCTGGATTCTTCACATTTCTGCAATAATGTACAAAATACGGAAGTAGACGGAAATAGGGAGAAATGCAACATAAACTACAAGAATGAGCTCTGAAATGCGTGTAAAATGGGATGTAAAACATTATATAAAAGACACGCATCAAACTTCCCCAAACCAAATCCTTGCTTGTCCCCAAGCAAGAACTAGACTCGATCTAATTACCTAATAGAACGAGTTCAATCTCAGAGCGAATTGTCAACTGTAAAGCCTAAACCAATTTAATGCATAACCAACAATCAATTAGTAATGTGAATCATGCAAACGAATTATACAGTCGTTAAAAATATGCTGAACCGTTAACTGTGGAGACTTATCAAATTAGACTCTCGCGGGTCGCTCCAATCACTCAATAAGCACAGGTGAATATATGTAAGATAGAAAGAATTCATTTTGTAGTGACTCTCACCTAACTACGACCTATGAAGACATGCCAGCAATAAAATATGAAAGAAATCTCTATGACCGTACATATGCATTCCAACCAACAGATGACCAATGACACATGCCGAGGTGTAAATATGGAAATGTGAGGTATGGGTAAGAAGAGGCAAAACGTTTTATGGTAAAGTGGAGGTACAGGTGATCAAGCTAGTACCAAAACGGAACCAAATGGTAACATCCAACTTCTTGCTCATAATCAAACGAAACGGTACTATGGCAAGCACAAAACTCACAATCTCCAAAACACTAAATCAATAAACTCCCCATAAAATATAATTGGAACATGGGGGCAAAAATCGCCAAAAGATAAGGGTTAAATTATGCGAATTGATCTTTTTTTTTTTTTTTTTTTCTTTTTCTTCTTTCGAACTCCAGTCGATCGACCATAAACGGCAGTCGATCGACTGCTTCTGCAGTACAGAATTCTCTTTTTTTTTTTTTTTTTTCTTTTTCATCTTTTCTTTTCTTTTTCTTTTTCTATTTCTCCTTTATTTCATCTTCCCAATAACGTCTCAACAGAGCATATGCCACCAAAAATGAGTAACAACCCCAAGAACACAGACTACTAGCTTGACAAAGGACAGGCTAAATGTAGGATGTAGTAAATGGGATAAAAAGGGATATTTTTGGCAGTGTGGAGCTTATGGGCCTAATAAGAAAAGGGAAACCTCTACCACATGTGTCGACAAACCACAAACCGAACGCATACAGGTATTAAGTAGATCAAGTTCATATTTATGCAAATTAAGGAAACATGTCTCATAAGGAGTACTACTCACATTCCTAAATAAACCGGTCATGAATGTCACCAGTTATAGGCTCTAAATCTCAGAAATATGATGTAGCTTGCCAATTTTCTAAGTCAGGTCTCAAGTCCAGCAAATAATTAACGAAAACTCGTAGGTATGCATAAACGATTCTACTAATAATATGTTAATCAGCAAGGCTTAGGCATAAACAACTGCAAATGCAATATCATCATTGAAATACTACCGTTCCGACTCGACCTATATGCTAAAATAAACGTGCATTTTATGGAAATTTTTTTCAATTTTTTGATGTTTTCTGTATATATAAGAGAAATGAAACAATGCAAAACAAAATTAAACGTGAATGCAAGCAAATGATATGCGACGCAAAACCCTTCCCCAAACCAAATCGCACAATGTCCCCATTGTGCAAAATCATATAATGAAGAAAAGAGAAATGGGAATTTGCGAGAAATAAATAAATATGACATGAAGTAAAGAAATCAGGAACTCACAAGACTTTAAGCGCAAAGGAAACCTCCCCAAACCAGCGTGAGCTAGGAGGTTTCAGTAGCTAGCAGTGCTACCATAAGTGCCTGAAAAGACAGAAAAATACCACGCATAAGACTGAGAAAACAATTTTGAAGCGGTAAAATTGTGCATAAATGAGAGAACAGAAGAAATATATAAATTTTACGGAAGATAAAAGGGAGTAGAAAACTCCCTTAGGTCCCCATATCGACCAAACACAGCAGGGGAGAGGTCGTGAACAAATACAGCAGCAGCAGTGGTCGATCGACCAAGAAGATCGGTCGATCGATCAAGTGGGCGTGAACAGTAGCTCCTGTAAACCTGCAAATCAGTCGATCGACTATATATGCCAGTCGATCGACTGAAAACACTGCTGCGACATCTTAATTCTTCGTATTAGCTCAATAACTAGAGCTACCGAGGTCTAAAACCTGCAAATGCACAATAATACGCGCCCAAAATTTGCGCAAAACCCAGAATAAAGTCTAAAGTACTTAAAAATCCTAAATAAGCGAAATAAAATGCGAAGTTTTCGCACACACAAAAAGCAATAAAAATTATTTTAACAAAAGCAAATAAAATGAAGTTTATAACGAGCTCGATCAACTAATAGTTGATCAAGAAGGACCACGGTATGGCCCACTTCGTCGGCTTATGGCTACTAGAGGTAGCCTCAATGGTGCTCATCTTATCACCGCACCCTTCTCGGCTTCGACAATGGGAGAGCTCAACGGATCAACTTCGTCATCTCCCCAATCAAGGGTCTCTTTGGGCTCATCGGAATCCAAGTCGGAATCCTTTGCTTTGACTAGCTCGTCATCAACTATCTCATCAATTCCATAGCTCAAGCAACCAAGACCTCCTCTTTGAATGATAGGCTTTGTCGCACTAGAGTGACTGCAGCTCATCCTTCCCCAAACCAGCCTCTGCAATGTCTAAAACAACAGATTCTTCCTCCTTTCTGCTCCCAATCTGGGGCGGAGGGGTTAGCACAGGAGTAGTAATAGGGACAGGCAATTCGGGAAGCGAAAAGTACGATTTCTTTTCGAAACCGTATTACAAGTAACAGCCACATGGGGTCCTTCTTTTTTAGCAGTTGGGCAAAAATGATAGAATGTTTCCCAACTTTGAAGGTCAAAGTTCCAGAGCCTACGTCAATAATCGCACCAAAGCGGTGTGCATAAACGGCCTACCTAGGATGATCGGTATATGGGCATCCTCAGGCATGTCAAGGACAACAAAGTCAACAGGAAGAAAAACTTCCCTATTTGGACGGGTATGTCCTCTAGGACTCCTATAGGCTCGACCGCAGATCGGTCACCATCCGAATCTGTCATGTCTGTGATAGCAAATCGGGTCAACTTAAGCTTCCTAGCTAAACTCAAGGGCATGACGCTTATACTAGCCCCTAGGTCACATAATGCCTTCTCAATTGAGAAGGTGCCTATTTTGCAAGGGACGGAAAAGCTACCCGGATCCTCTAACTTATGGGGCGTAGTGTGAGACAGATAAGAGCAAGACTCCTTAGTAAGTGCGACGGTGTGCAATTGTTTCAAGTGACCGCTTTTTGGACAAAAGTTGTTTCATAAATTTAGTATAAGCGGGCACTTGGTTAACTAACTCGAGAAAAGGGACCGTACATTCGGACTACGGATAACTTTTTCAAATTTGTTGAAAGATACCTGTTCCTTGGTCGGCACTAGCCTCTCCGGGTAAGGGGTCAAGAAGTACCTTAGCCCTCTCCTCCAAATCACGCGCGCCGGCATCCTTGGACTTAGGCTGAAAGTCCGTCACCTTCTCTTTGTTGAAGCTAGACCCCTCTTCAGACCGTCTCAAATGTGAGCCATTAACCGTCATTGGGTCGAACTTCGGGACCGGATCGACCCATCAAAGACTCGGGTCTTGTCCTAAAGTCTTCGGATCTGTGGTACCCCAAACAAGTGGTCTCGCATGATTATTTGGCATCAAAGGACGAAATTCCTCGGATCGCGATGATCTCGATTGATCGACCATCGTCCTCGGTCGATCGACCGAGATGTACATTCAGCTCTCAGTAACCCGTGCTTGGTCGATCGACTAGGTATATCGGTCGATCGATCGATATACCTGGTAGACAGTTTTTCTTTTATTTATTCGTTGAAGCTTTCTTTTGACTTGTTTCGGGCTCATCTTTTTCAACAGCGTCCTCGACCATGGCAGGACCATCAAGGGTGGACCCGCTCCTCAAAGTGATGGCATTTAGGGTCTCCTTTTGTTCAGGTTGAGTCGGTAAGTGTCCGGGAGCTCGAGTGTTGCTTTTGCTAGCCAATTGAGCAATTTGGCTCTCTAGTAGCTTCATCCCGGCCTCTCTTGCTTGGGACTCCTTTAGCAACAGTTCTTAAGCTCGGAAAATTCAGAATGCGATTTTTGCTTTGCTGCGGCACATAGGGAGGTTTCGATATTGTTCTTGATTTTGATGAGGGGGCACATAGGGTTGCTATCTTGCGGCGGAGCTTGAGTTGGATTTAGGACATTTTGGCTTCTCCAACTCAAGTTTGGGTGGGTTGGCTCGTAGTAGGTGTTGGTCCGCCTATAGTGTTGAAAGGCGGACAAGACTCAAAGGGACTAGGGCGGTTCTTCGAGACATGTCCCTCGGCTACACCTTTCACGAGACGAAAGGACCGTCGACACAAAGATTCACTTGGTACATCCCACCTTTAGAAGCTCCTCCTAGTTCATACTTGTCAAATCTCGCAAAGAAGAGCCTCAAGCGCAGCGACAGAGGAAGATTCAGCAGCTCTCCTCTAGTTCCCTCTGGAATTCCCATACTCGGCCTTGTGGGTAGCTAGATCGTCAATGATCTTCCACCCCTTGGTTGCTCCCAAATTCTCAAAGAAATCGTCCATTGGGCTGCCGCATCCAAAATGTCCCTCTGATCGTCGTACAACCCATTGTAGAAATGATTGCACAAGCTCCACTTTTCGAACCCATGGTGCGGTATGGTTCGCACCAACTTCTTAAATCGGACCCATGCTTCGTGGAAATTCTCATCCGGCCCTTGTTTAAAGCCCGTGATTTGAGCTCTAATAGCAATCGTCCTCGAAGCAGAAAAGTACTTCTTGTAGAATGCCAATGCCAATGAATTCCAATCGGTGATCCCCTGAACGGTCCGGTCCAAATCTCTATACCACTCCCTTGCAAAGATCACGAAGGGAGAAGATAAACATGGTCTCCTTGATCTGGTCTTGGGTCACGCCGGTGGTGGGGGTATGGAACAAAGCAGAGTCAATAAAGGTCTCCATATGCTTAGCCGCATCTTCATTTGTAGCCCCCCGAATCGGTTCTTCTCAACCATGTTAATGTATGAAGGCTTTGGTTCGAACTTCCCGGCATCTCCTGGTAATTCGAACCCCTTATATAAGTTTTCAATTTGTCGGCTCGTAATGACTAGCTATACTTGCTTCCTCGGCCATGACTGGAATTTCGGGAAAGTAACTGTCTCGGTGAAGCAAAGTGGAAATGGGTGAAGACTCGTTGGTCTTCCTCGAACGATCGTGCTCGTGATAGCTTGACAGAGTACTCGGCTCTTCCTCTCTGTCGATAGTATCCTTCGTGCTTGTCTCAAATCGCGTAAAGATCTCTCCAACTCGGGGTCAAATGGCACTAGTTCACCACCCCGTGACTGCGCATAAGAAGAAACTACAAAAAGAATATAAGAAAAGTTTAAGGAACAGAAGTCCCTTAAACTAAGAAAGACTAAAAATAAAAACAACTAAAATTAGGACTATTGCCTCCCCGGCAACGGCGCCAAAATTTGATACCCGTCGTTGTGAGTACCAAAGATAAAATTTATAATTCCTATTAAGACTAACCTAGGCTAGTGGTAACAGGGTCGAACCACAAGGAGGCAGATGTAAATTCTAGTTGATTTATATTCAGTCTAAGGTAACAATTGTGGGGGTTGAGTTGAGATGGTCTATAGCTAAGAACAAATAAAGATAATAAACTAAAAAGACGGTTTAACAGATAAAGAAGGGGTACTAGGATGATCGGTTCATTATAGCTTCGGCGGCAGCAAACTAAGTCGGTCTGAGTCAACACAGGTGAGGCGGGAAATAAAGAGGTCCTCTCGGTCCACTCTTAACAAATAGCATCTTTCGATCTCGCTATAGGTCCCTAATATTACTAATACTAACTTTCGTTCTGAAAAGTGACTAATGGTCTAAACTATACCTATCTTTCGATTTTAGCACAGTTTATTCGATTCAATTGATGGTCTAACAACAAACCCTATCTTTCGATCTAATGGGTCGGTCATAAAATAAGCATCTAACTGGTCGCATGCATTCGATTCGTTAAATACAACAATTAAAATCAATTAAAACGAAAGGTAACCTCACGAGGTCAGTCGATCGACCGGGTAAGGTGGTCGATCGACCAACACGCGGGTTCAGGCCGTGTCTAATCTAATGCCGCCTATGCTACAATTCGCCTACATCCTAGCACAAATTATTTAGCTACTCATGCTAAGGGTGAAAACAATATCATTGACGATGAAACTAGCTACTGAATTCATGCTTAAAACGGTAAAGAAAGCAATTAACATAAACAATGAAATTGGTTGCGGGAATCTAGCTAGCAATTCTAAACTATTGATAAAATAAAGATGAACTAAAATTAGGGCAGAAGAATACCGAATTGCAGAGGAAAGATTAGTTGTTAAGAACCGAAAATCCAATGCTCAACAATCCCAAACCCTAACTATCTATCATGAACCGTATGCGGAAACTTAATGAAAATTACTGAATAAAACTTAGGTAAAAACTTGGATGAAAAATTAATGCTAAACTAGGTATTCTCAGTTACGTTATATAGAAAGTGTACGTAACAATTATTCCAAAACCTAAACTTAACGGGCTTCAAGTTCCTCGGTCTTTTAATTCACGTCTGGAACAGCATTGTGGTCGATCGACTAAGGTAGGTGGTCGATCGACTGGTCCTCAGTGTACAGTAGCTTCTGGAACCCGAACATTGGTCGATCGACTGAGGGTGATTGTCGATCGACCACTTGAGCTGCTACTTGACTTCTTAAAACTCGTGGACTTGTCTTTTGGGCTTTGAATTGCGCACCAAGCTCGTTCCTCGGGTGAATACTTCACATCAAATGCAATGTAGGATACTTGGAGACGGATTTAGCTCGATTTCCGCTGGATTTTTCACATTTCTGCAATAATGTACAAAATACGGAAGTAGACGGAAATAGGGAGAAATGCAGCATAAACTACAAGAATGAGCTCTGAAATGCGTGTAAAATGGGATGTAAAACATTATATAAAAGACACGCATCAACACCCTAGTGCCTTTTATCAATTGTTTACATCCCTTTTAATTCATCTTGCTTGTTTACTTCCGTTGCTATTTAGTTTAGTAATCTTCTACTTTAAACCCCAAATTGTGACACCCTTAGACACCACTAGTTGCAATAGAAAATCTCATCTCAATTCCCGTCCCTTGGGATCCGACCTTTACTTGCCTCTTTACTAGTTGTAGAGTTGTTTGTGAAGTTATAAATTGTGTTTTGGTCTAGGTGCTCCTAACGACAAGTACTGAAAACTAAACCCTCCAAAGGGAACACGACCACGTGGGTTTGGCGGTATTAGCTCAGTTAAGTACTTGAGCTTACCGTCAGCAATGGCAGCATTCCGTAATGATGCCTCCCAGTCCGCAAAGTTGGACCCGTCATTCTTCAGTCGTGTGGACTGATTCATGTGGTCCATTAAAGTTTTGAGCCAGGACTCGCGTGCAAGTGTGGCACTTGGCATAGGGATTTCGTTATTTCCAGCCATTTGTTGTAAGCAGTATTATCAATATAAAACGAATTCTACACTGCGAAAAAAAGAATAAAACATAATAAGCATACTCATCGTTATGATTTAAGTCTAATGCAAAACTGTTATAAGCGAAGACTCAAGCATTTATACAATTGACCACCCTCAAGAATTATATAAATGATCCCAAGACTCAATTATCTGTAAATTGATAAGCCAACCTCTTGGCTAATTCTACTGTTAGAATTCTTGGTTGATAAATTTCTGTAAATTCTATCTATAGTCCATCATAATCACGAGAAACTCTTTGGATTATAATGTTGAGGTAAAATAAGTCAACACAAACTACTTACCCAACGTAGAAGGGGTCACATGGAGAGTAAGGTCCTATTTGCCTACCGACGAAGAAGAGATTCATAGTTGTTTGGCCTTATAAAGACTAGTCTCAATTTTAGTTATAGAGGAATATCCCATCAACTTTATTTTAATTCATTTTAAGTGAACTAATATCTAGCATGCGAGAATGAGTAAACTAAGATGATGGCTTAAAATAGTGTGACATCTTTATGTCCATGATAACTAACATCCAAACTATATGAGTCAATTTTCATGCATATAAGTAGGTGGTTTGGTTTAGGCGGAATATGATGCACTAATTATCATGTGAAGAAAAGCAACGAGAATGGAAAAACGTAAAACAAAAACAAAGTCCTAGTGTGGCCTATCTACCAAAATGAACATAAATACAACTTTGGAATCCTTCCTAGGACCCGAGAAGCTTGTCTTGATGTTCCATCTTGGTCCTTGTAGCGGGAGTGAGCAATCCAATCTCCATATTTAGTCTTCTCAAAATTACAATTAAAAATTACAAAATAAACCTATTTACATTCTAATTTCCAAAAACATAATACTAAATAAAACCAAAGGATATTCGAGATCTCAAAATTACATCAAGACTATGTTTCCATCATTACGAAAACATAATCAACTAAGGCCACACTAGGTAATAAAAATTACAACCGATTGCAAAAATACGTAAATAAACCATTCAACAATTCATTCAACTAAATAAAAATGCATCAACAATAAATTAATCATTAATCATTCAAGACATAATTCCTTAATTATGTAGAGTAATTTATCCAAACCACCTATTTTAAAATGATCAAAATTATGTGACAATTCCTCAATTACTCACAATAATTCCAATCTTAATACACATTAACTTGTAATATGAATTAATCTAACATTATTTTAAACCTCTTTAAAATAATTGGGTATCTTAAATTTGTGAACTTTTTCACAACAAACAATCATACATTATAGATTTAATGTATAATAATTATTGGCCAAAACACAAATTTTTTTTAATCGCTCTCGGCATTTCTTAAAAAAACAAAAAAACAGTTTTTTTTTTTTTTTATATTAAATGCACTCGGCATTCAAACCCTAACAACAAAACGGTTTTTATGTTTTTTTTTACTTGCGGCATTTTGCCCTAAAAGACGAAAAACAATTTTTTTTTTTTTCTTTCGAAAAATGCCCTTTTATGTGAACAATTTGTTTAATGTTGCTACTATAACAAGATTGGCATAATCATCAACTTTTAATTTAAACACGGATCCAAACTAGATGATTCAATTTAACCTCTTAAAATGAATATCTAAATTATGATTAAATTGATTATCCGAATATTTGATTCATCACAATTGATTTGAACATTATTAAATTAATGAATCATGATTCTAAACAACAGTTTAAAACCATGTATGCCAAAAACTATATAGCAAAAAAAAAATGAACATCATCAATCAAAACGATTTCCATTTATATTTTAATTTAATTCTTATTAAATCAAAACATCTACAAATTTATCATATTATCATCTTATCATATTAAAACAATAATATCAATAAATCAAAATGGAAATAAGGCAACAAAAACAAAAAAATTGTCTCGGCAAAAATTTTTTATTCGGCCGAAACCTTTTTTTTTTCTTCAAATTTTTTTGTTTAAATCCATTTATGAAATTCATATAAAATAATTTCGTGGCCTATGCTCTGATACCACTTGTGGGAAATATCGGTATACTTCATCAAGAAATTCGGATTATAACGAAATTATAGAATATGAAATTACGAGTCATAAACGAAATTGCATAAAGAAAAAGAGTAGAGATTAGAATTAACCTCCGGTCCTAGCAATTTGGTCTAAGAACAAATATCGAGATCGATATTATCCTAATTGTTGCACCCAAAATGCTCCGAGAAATGCCTCTCTTTTTGCTAGAATGAGATCCCTAATTTCTAATGATTTTAGGGTTTTTGTGATGTGAGAATTAGGTCAAAAACAAGTGAGGAAAAATGATCCCATTCTCCCTCTTTTAACCGTCCAAGGAGAGAAAAATAGGGAAGATATTTTTCTTCCTTTTTTTCTCCCTTTGACCGTGTAAACCACCAACCAAAATGAGGAGAACAATCTTCTTATTTTAGGTTGGTTTTAAATTGTATAAAATGTGTATAATTATTAATTGTCATTTATGTCATCACGTATTTAATAAGTGCACCCACAACAGTTTGTAGTCGATTTATTAATAACGGTCTGTCAACATTTATTATGACAATTTCGTATAATATATACTTTAACTATAAATATCGCATATTTATAATTTGCTAATTAAATATAACCATTTACGTTTAATTACGAATTAACATCTTAATTCCTTTAAGCTAACATTATATACATTAATTAAATATAACAGTTTATATTCAATTTATGAATTAACAATTAATTCGTCTCAGCTGATATTATTTAATTGTATTAAATAATCGTCTCATCATCACATTGACTAACTTTTTAGTCAAATACATGGACTAACCTTTTAGTCATATAAGGCATCAATGTGATTATATTTTCATACAATCACATCTCTCAAACACATCCTTTAGGTGTGACTTTTAGGGACCAGTTGATCACCGCCATCAGTATGATAATAACGTCAAACTTCTATCAAGCCAACCGTTATTAGTAAACGTTAATCAACTGATAAAATACTAAGTATACCCTGTGAACCTATAAGAGATTTATACACGTTATCACACTAACTGTGGAGGACACTAGCTCCAACACCCTTCCCACTACCACACATTGACTCAATGGAGTGGTTACAATCTAAAATGGATCCAGCAGATCAGGAGAAAACAGCATTCATGTCTGAGAGGGGGATATACTGCTACAACGTCATGCCCTTCGGCCTGAAAAACGCAGGGTCCACGTATCAAAGGCTGGTCAACCGGATGTTCAAAGAGCAAATAGGAAGAACTATGGAGGTATATATCGACGATATGGTGGTAAAGTCGAAGGCCCAGGATCACATGCAACATCTAGCAGAAACATTCAGCACCCTCAGTGAATACAAAATGAAGCTGAACCCTTCCAATTGCACCTTTGGAGTCTTATCCGGAAAATTCATAGGCTACATCATAACACAAAGAGGAATAGAAGCTAGCACATAGAAAATTAAGGCAGTATTGCAGGTATAGTCACCAGAGAAGCCGAAAGATGTGCAAAGGCTGGCAGGTAAGGTGACAGCTATGAGCAAGTTCATCTCGAGATCCTCAGACAAATACAGGCTATTTTACGACATATTGAGGAAGAGCCAGAAATTCGAGTGGACCACAGAGCATGAGCAAGCATTCAGAGAGCTGAAACACTACCTCAGCACCCCGCCGTTACTATCAAAGTCAGAACAGGGAGAACCACTGTTTCTTTATCTAGCTGTCACAGAGGTAGTAGCAAGCGCGATCCTAGTCAGAGAGCAGGACAAGGAGCATAAGCCAGTCTACTATGTAAGCAAGTCTCTACTACCAGTAAAGACCAGGTACACATCTCTTGAAAAATTGGTACTAGCACTTGTAATTGCGTCTTACAAACTGCGTCCTTACTTTGAGTCTTACACCATACATGTTGTGACCAATTACCCACTAAAATATATAATGAGAAAGCCTGAGCTGTCAGGTAGAATGTCAAAATGGTTCGTACATCTTAGCGGGTATGACATCAGGTATGATCCAAGAACGGCGATAAAGTCGCAGGCACTGGCAGATTTCGTGTCAGATTTCAGCCCAGCTATCCAAAACCTAGCAGACAAAGAAATCCTAACCCTCAAAGGGGACAAGGAGAAAGAAGTCTGACAGATGCACATTGATGAAGCCTCCAACCAAAGAGGGACAGGTGTAGGACTGATCATGCGATCTCCACATGGAGATCCGATAGCTCAAGCAGTGCGTTGTGAATTTAAGGCGACTAACAATGAAACAGAGTATGAAGCCTTAATACTGGGAATGCAACTAGCTATGGAGTTAGGAGTCAGAAACCTTAGGTATTCAGCGACTCCCTACTTGTAGTTAACCATGTCAATGATGAGTATATGGCCAGGGATTCAAAGATGATAGCCTACCTAAAAGTGGCAAGGGAGCTTAAACAGAAATTCAGAGATTTCAAACTCAAGCAGGTCCCCAGAGACCAGAATGTGGAGGCTGATGCCCTAGCGACCCTGGGGGCAACCTTCAAACCAGCGGAGCTGGCTAACATCCCCATCGCACATGTACTGGAGCCGTCAATCCAAAAACTAGAAGAAGTAGATAAAGGAGAACTGGAAGATCAGCAGGATGGGGCGACAGTTCTATCAAGCACAGATGGCCAGACAGCTGACCAGTCAGACGACCAGTTAGCTGATCAGGCAGATGACTGGGACTGGCGAACACCATACCTAATTTGGTTGAGACACGACAAGCTTCCAGATGACAAGAAGGAGGTAGGGGGTTTTAAAATGAAAGCCACCATATTCACGCTAATTGACAATGTGCTTTTTAGAAAGTCACTAGCAGGACCCTACTTACGGTGCCTGGATAAACAAGAAGCACAGACCGTATTGCATGCCCTCCACAGTGGCGAATGTGGAAATCATGCAGCGGGCAGGAGTCTGTCAAACAAAGCCCTCAGACAAGGCTACTTCTGGCCCACAATGAGGGCAGACTCAGCAGAATATACCCGGAAATGCGACGCCTGCCAGCGCTCAACGCCAATGATCCATAAGCCAGCAGAACCCTTGCATCCCATCATTTCCCTCTTGTTATTCATGACATGGGGAATGGACATCCTGGACCCTCTGCCTAGAGCCCCAGGAAATAGATTATGGATGCTAGCAATGACGGACTATTTTTCAAAATGGATAGAAGCAGAAGCATTCACGGAGGTAAAAGACAAGTAGGTCATCTCTTTTATCAAACGTAATATGATCTGCAGGTTTGGTATCCCGTCAGAAATTATATGCGACAATGGATCACAATTCATCTCAAACGACGCAGAAGGATACTATACCAGATGGAACATCTCTCTGAAAAATTCAGCACCCAGGACTCTAAAGTCCAACGGGCAAGCTGAATCTAGCAATAAGATCATCATAAATAACTTAAGAAGGAGATTGCACGAGTTAGGAGGAAAGTGGGCAGATGAGTAGCCACTAATGCTATGGTCAGAGAGGACTACGCTAAAGACGGCAACAGGCCAAACGCCCTTCAGCCTGGTGTTTGGCGCGGAAGCATTAATTTCATCAGAAGTTCTAGTTCCAACCCACAGGTATGGATGTATGACAGGGGAACTGAACAATGCAGAAATGATCAGGAGCCTAGACACGATAGTTGAGCTGCGAGCAAGTCAAAGATACATATGGCTGCCTACAAACAGCCAATCACCAAAAGCTACAACAAAAACGTAAAAATCAGGCTCCTGGAGGTAGGAGACCTGGTTCTCTGCGAAGTGTTCTAAAGCACCAAGAATCGCAAGGCAGGCAAATTCGCCTATAAATGGGAAGGACCATACCAGGTTGAAGGCGTTGTTGGCTATGGGGCGTACAGATTGATGACCATGGTTGGTCAAATCATACACAAACCATGGAACATACTTCACCTGAAGAGGTACCACTTTTGATAACAAGTAGAGCTTAGTGTACAGAGTTTTGTATTCAAAAACGCCAAAAAAATAAATAAATAAAAACGGTGGTAGGCATACTACCAACTTTGTTCCACTTCTTTTCCTTTTTATTTACATTCCTTTGAACTTTAGAACTACTATTAGAGCTGTGTGGTCTATAGCTTCCTGGGACCACAATTGCTCTGGAATCCCATGAGATAGCGCCAGGTACTTCACATCGCTCTGGTGGATTTTCTATTTTTAGGCCTCTTTGAAAATATTACTCTGCACTCAAACATCTATGGTACGTTGAAAGTGTTGCTAGCAGGACTGTCAACTGCAAACGCGGGGTGACAAGGCACATGGCACTCCAACATGCCTAACCTAATTCTCCAATAGGAGCACTCTCACCAGGCGGCTTGTGGAACATACGAAAGGGAGCCTGGCTGAAAGCTTAAAGCTCATCCAGCTACCCTGGATACCACCCCCAAATGTACCTCTCAATACCGAGTACTCGACGCAATCAATCAGGGCCCCATCATGCATGCACAAACATATGGAGCGCAGGGATCTCTGAGCTACCAGAATCCTGCAACGTTCTACTGGTCCTAGAATGACGATAAACATGCCTAAGGTACGCCCCTGTTGGCTTTAAACATGATACACATACCTTGCATCATGAACAAGGTTAAGTAGTCAGAATGCGGCACACGCCTAAATCAGTCATTGGACTGACACGTCAGCTAACTAAGTCTAAATCAGCCTTCTCAGGCTGACACGACTGGTCTAAATCAGCCTCACAGGTTGACACGACCACCTCTATCCAGAACGCGGCATATGCCTAAATCAATCATTGGACTGACACAGCAGCTAGCTAAGTCTAAATCAGCCTTCTCAGGTTGACACGACTGGTATAAATGACCCTCCTAGGTTCACACGACCACTACCAACTAAAATCAGCAATTAGGCTGACGTAACAGCTCCCTGAGCTAAGTGCATAAATCAACATATCGCAGCATAGGTAAAGCTTGCCAAAAGTGGGCAAGGTTCATTTCAAAATACGGCCAAGCACGCCACTAAGACTGGCATGGCCCATAGTTCAGGAAAACGCCACCACGGCGAAAAACACAAAGCAAAATGTCTAAAAATTATTACAAGTCTGCACCACACAGGGCCAGACCACTGGTCAAAGAAAAGTTTAACAATAAAAGCTTTTAACTAGAGGCCAGGTCAATGACCTCCCTCTCCGGCACTTCTCCTGCCTTCTCTTGCTCACCCTCCATTTCAGGTACAAGATCAGGTTGCACGCCCTCAGTGCCAGCAGCCTCTTGAACCTCCGTAGCAATAGCAGCCTCCTGAAAAGAACCAAATTCCTCAGCAGCAGTCTGCTCCATCAACGCAGGAGAGTTCACCTCGCCGACCTCAGGCATAAGTACGCTCAAGTCAGGCTCAACAGGGTAGAGGGTCTCCAGCTGCCTCTATTCCTCCTCTATGGACTACAGGGTAGGCGGCTCAGCCAGCACAGCGTGCATCCCGTTGATCTTAGCCTGCACGGTGGCATAAGCAACAATATTGGTGGTAAGGGAGATCAGCTCATTGATCTTTTCGTCAGAGCGCTTGAGGGCATCAGAGAAAGTATTCCACACTTCTTGAGTGCGCGCCAGCTGATCAGCCTCCTCCTTCAACTTTTTCTTGGCTCCACTCAGCTCAGCCTTCAGCTCCTTCAGCTCCGCCACGCACTCCCTCAAATAAAGATGCTGCTGTTCCAGATCAGCAATGGTTCCATAAAGCTCCTGATTCTTAGCATTGGTGGCCCGACTAGTGGTTTGAACCACATTGATCATCTTCCTGTTGTAGAGGGCTGATTAAAAGGCCTATTGGAAAGGAGGAGGAATTAACAAATTCAGCAAGAAAAGATTTAAAAATGGGAAGACAGCAGAAGAAGAGTATATACCATAAATGCATTGTGCACGTCATTTTCAGCCATCTCCTCAGGGGAGAACTCAGTGAAAGCTTCCACCAGTGAAGGAAAGAGGATGTGGTCTATTTCTGGCCACTATGGCACCCGATTTATATTCCCAAAACCATCAGGAAAGTGGGATAGGATGCCGCCACTGGCAGCGGCGGCAGGGCTAGCTGGAGAAGTTGGAGGATGGCATGAGAGGGGACTGACCTCCAAAGGCTCAGGACGAACAGTACTGGAACGGATAGGAAGAGACTGGAAGGAAGCAGCAGGGGCACTCCTCTTGGAGGCAGAAGGCACGTCAGGGCTCCCAGCCGCTCTCTTTCTCTTAGCGCTCTAAAGAATAGCCTCCAGAGGATCAATTTTTGCACCTACAATCAGCAAAGACGTTAGGCGTCGGAGGCGTCGAATAAAACAATTAGCACGCCAATGTAAGATGACATACCGGGAGACATGTTGTGAGCTGATTGTTGGGGGTTGGAGGAGGAAGCAGGTGAGAAACCAGGTAGGAGATCGGGAAACTTCCTGTCGGGAAGAGAGATGCAAAACAGTTTGTTGCGGGCAGACGCGGAGTCACCCAGACGAGTCAGGCTGCAGGGGCCTGCACAAAAATGAAAAGTAAGTCGGTAAGCATTAGAAAGACAAGAACACGCGCCAGGAGAGCTACTTACTCGAGGTTATGATCCAATCTTCAAAAATATAATCGGCAGGTCTTCCTCAAGTAGAAGAATTCCTCGAACCATTTTTCATCCCTCGAGTTTGACACATGCCTAAAAGGAGTCTCGCCATGGCCGCGGAAGGAAAACTGGCCCCTCCCCAGGGACCGGATCTCATACATATGAGCCAGCTCACCAAGGCAGATGGTGCTGCTCGTTTTCTGGCTGGCCGATAAAGAATAGAGAAGAACCCTCCAGATATTGGCAGAAATTTGGGCCATGGCGAAGTTGTTGGTTCGAAGGAAGTCTTGCATAAGTTTAGGGAAGGGGAATCGAAGACCGTATCTGAAGGGGTAAAGATAGCAAACCCATCCCGCACGGATGGAATCCGCCTTTTGGCCGGGCTCAGGGATGGTGATTTCAACCCCGTCGCCGAGCCCCAGCATTTCTTTGATTACGAGGAAGTCAGCAGTGGTCAGGGAGGAGTTGCAGCCGTGGGGATGAACGAAAAGATTGCGGGATGGAAAGGTAGGCTATGGGTTTAGGTCGGCCGGAGTAGAGGTTGAGGCGGTTACCCATAATTGAACAAGAAGAGAAAGGAGGATTAAAGAGGGAAAAGAGACATGGTGAGGCGAAGCTACGGTGGAAATGATGGAAGTCCGGCGAGAAATCAAGAAGAAGAGGAAGGGTTTTAAGGGAGAGTGAGGGTTTTAAATTTTGGAGTTAATATGGGAAGTAGGTGAAGTAGTTGGAGTTATAAAGAGAGAGGGAGAGATAGGGTCCGGGAAACGAGGGGATAAGTAGGGGCAATGATGAGTGTTTGGGAAGCTGTGCAAAAGACGGCACGGGATTTAAAATTAGTAATTCCTTGCTCGACGCCTCGAGACGTGTCTCACAAGAAATTAGGGGCAAACTGTTTGGGCCAATTTTTGTATATTAGGCCAACAAAGGATTAGGTCCATTAGAGCTGATTTGATAAATTGGACCAAGGAGACTAGCAACCAAGAGGAGCCCGCGTGTTGTAGATCATTAGGGAGATTCTAGGGCGATCAGGGAGAATAGAATACAAGGCAACGTTTATAGAAAGAAGCACGGTAGGACCGAGATTCCTTGCCATACAAGGAATAGAACTCGGCTAGGGTTTCCATCCTATAAATAGCCAAGAAGATAGAGAAGGGGGATCATTCAAGAATAAGCATACAAACACAATACATTGTGCGAGCCGTGTCATCACGCCGCCACCTTTGTACTCATTCTCATATAAAAAGTTAGTGCAATCATTGGAAGGGTACCATCCATTCCCGCGGTCGCTTCCCACATTGGGTTTTCCGCGTCACCAAATCTCTTGTGTCAATCTTTATTTACAGCTTCCATTTCCATACTTAGGATTAACATAAAACGATATAATCAACATACGACGAATAAGACCGCATTGACCTTACTAAACCTAATTCGGTAGAAAAATACCAAAACATATGCCACCAACCAACAAAATGGAAACATAAAATTAATGGATTTCCTATTAGATTAATTTATCAAAAGTCAAAATCAAATTCAACAAATAAAAACTTAAGAATTAATTAATTAGTACCTTCAATATGAATGAAAAATAAAGAGAGGAAGGACCACTGAAAATTATCTAAGAAATTCAATAACTTCCTCACTCCATTATGTGAGAGGTCTCTCAATAACGCTATTGAGAGACCGTCTCTCTAAAGTTTTGTTTGGACCAAAATTACACTATTTGGCCTACGCTACGTGGCACGAGACAAGTGTGTAATTAATGAGCAAAGTGGACCCATGACATACATGGGGGAGTCGGGCCCATGGACCGAGCCAGGGAGGCGGGCCTGGAAACAGGATAATCCAGGGCAGAACAGCAGGTGAAGAAGAATTCGGCTTGGACTGAGATGCTGACAAGACCACAGGTGAAATAAGGAAGTCCAAATTGTTACCAAATTCTGAATAAGGAAAGTCCAAACTGATACCAAACTCTACCTTGAGGAACAAGGCAATTAACTGGGGAACCCTAATAAACTCATTAGGGTTTATTCACTATAAATACAAGGAAGGCAAACAAGAGAAATGATCCATGATTCATCCTACAACAAACACTACTAAGCTTATGCCTTCATATACAACAAAAGGGAAAGCAAGCAACCAAGTAACAGCATCTTAATATCATGGCTACGTATAAAACCTAAACAATCACCTCATCATTATCCAATGATTAACCCACATAATCACCACCATCATTATGTAATCATCACCTGGTCATTACACCATTAATACCACAATACAAACTAACCCACGTACCATATACAAACCCACGAAGTTGCCACAAACGTCTGATATAAGTATCGTATGTCCCGTACACGCACTGACTAGTTATTCGTCATCTGATCTGGACCCGCCGTATATTGTATTTGTGCTCCGATTATTACATAGTGGACTATTGGCGGGATTCCGATTCCCCCGCGGTTGTTTCCCTCATTCGGTTTTCCGCGTCACCAAAATCTCTTGTGTCATTATTTCCCTATTTCATCCTTTACTTTACTTACATCGTTACTCTGTCTTAATTACATACATATTCCGTCATAAATCACATATAATTTAACACCCCGATATGAGGCTAAAAAGAGCGGTCACTTCAACCCTAATTGGTAGAAATTTACCAAAACAGTTTTGTTTGGCGCCCACCGTGGGGCATGGTGATCGATCTCTATAGCTAAGTTGTCATCAAGTCAATCTCCGGTGCCATGTCTGCTAGCAAACAAGATCTCATCACTATTCATGAAGTCAACAGTAGATCTGCTCCCCGGAAGTTATCCGGAAGGCAGCAGCAGATCTGCTTCCTGTGATCCTCCATAAGTCAACAGTAGATCTGCTTCCCGGAAGTTATCCGGAAGCCAGCAGCAGATCTGCTTCCCGTGATCCTCCAGAAGTCCCGCTGCAGATCTGCTCCCTAAAGTCCTACCAGTGACCTGCAGCATAACAGGTCTGGTTCTCGAAATTCCTTCAGACGCCTGAGTCCGACACCAGATATGGTCCCCGGAATTTCCCTCGAGGCCAGCAGCAGGTCTGGTTCCCGAATTCCTCCGGCATCCAGCAGTAAATTTGTTTTTCGGAGCCGTAAATCTGCTCCCCAAAGCCGAAGATCTGGATCCTGGAATCCCGCCAGAATTCAGCAGTGGATCTGCTCCCCGAAGCCGAAGATCTGGTCCCTGGAGTTCCCCAGAGTCCTTCAGCAAATCTGGTCCCAGAATTCTCCCAAAGTTCCTCAGGAATTTTGCGGGTCTGCTTCCCAGAACTCTGGTTCCCGGAGTTCCTCTAGAGTCCTATAGCAGATTTGGTTCCGAGAGTTCCACCAGCCTCCGCCAGAGCAGGAATGATCAGTCCACCAAAAACTACCTGAAGCCGCACCAGCAACAAGTGTACCAGCAGAAGATGGACCAGCAGGAATGTTCAGTACAGAGGTACAGACTCAAAGGTACCAGGCTGGGTGCAGATCAGGACCTCTAGAATCTCAGGACCAGAGATCCCTAGATGTCGTGCTGGTGCTCCAGATGGAAATTCACAACTTGACTCAGGTTATCCAGAAGCAAGTTGCAGAGAGACAATCTGGAGCCTGCAGTAAGCGGAGGACACCAGGCTATCCCCTACTGCCTAGCATCCTGCTGCTCTCCCATGCTGACCAGAATGGAGGCAGTATCAGGTAACAGCGTATCTTGTAGTTCTTTTGGAGCTAAATTCCTCCTTATTGCAGGAACTTTCAGCTAGCATGAACCAGAATGACAAACTGAACCAGTGTCACTAAAGCTCCACTAACCAGCGACCCTGGGGCAGACCTATGCAGTAGTGTCATTAGGTTACAACATATTTGGTACTATTTCGCCTGTCTCTAACCCTCTTGCAGGACCATAAAGCCTGGTGGAGCGACCACCTGTTTTCACGTGGGGGCAGGTCCAGTAAAATAAGCTCCACGAGTCAAGTTCTACCCTTTACACCCCTATTTGTGCTAGAAAAATTTACGTGATAATAGATGGATCAGAACTCTACAACCTAAAATACTCAAAGGCGAAAAAGGCATACCACAGAAACAAAAGGAGATCGCCTAAGACTCAGAAACACCGCCATGATGCTCTTATCATAACATTGTACATAGAAACTACACCGTAAGAAAAATCCTGGTGGATACAATACACTCAGTCAACATGGGTAAGCTGGACCCAGAACAAACAGTGCTAAAGATTCTGAGTACACAGGTAATCTTCATCGTCAATTGTTTGAATTTCATGAAACTAACGTGGCATGTCTCGCTTTGTCCTATGATTACATGATAGGAAGCGGATCAAATATAGCAACTGGCAAACCAGAATGAGCGTCCTGCTGGAACTATCAGAGCTCGCAAAGAAAGAATCAAAATATAAGAAATGCTACACAACAATAGCAATCAACACGCAGTCTACCAGGCGCTTGGATGCTCATTCCAACAAATTCTCACCCTCAAAGGATAACGGCTCGTAAGAAGCTTCTAAAACGAGTTTCATATCCAGTCTACATCTCGGGGAAAAATCTCGAAACAAAGTAAAGTACAAAGGGCCAAGTCGCTAGGCATTGATAAACAAGAGTACAGACAGGCTGGAGGAGAGGTCCTCCTAACAGGATCCTCTCCTCCAGCCTGGATGCTCATTCCAACAAATTGTCACCCTCAAAAGATAACGGCTCGTAAGAAGCTTCTAAAACGAGTTTCGTACCCAGTCTACATCTCGGGGAAAAATCTCGAAACAAAGCAAAGTACAAAGGGCCAAGTCGCTAGGCATTGATAAACAAGAGTACAGACAGGCTGGAGGAGAGGTCCTCCTAACAGGATCCTCTCCTCGGCAGCAGCTACACCAGCTTCTCTACCTTGCTATGTATGACCTTGTCTTGCAGGAACTAGCTCTGGCTAAGGAACATCAGCAGCCTCAGCAGCATTTTAGGGGAGCTGACCTCACAAGCTTCATTTTCGGGTAGCTGACCTGACCAACAACATTTTCGGGTGGCTGACCCAACTAGCAGCATTTTCGAGGAGTTGACTTCATCAGCACCCAGAATCAGGTCCCCAACACACTAAGATCTAGTATAATAAGGAAGTCTTGACCAACTGTCTCCTCTTAACTTCCAGGTTCCGGAGGAAGCAGGAGGAACCAGAAACAGAAATCCAGGAAGCAGGAAGTCGGAAGCAGGATGTAGGAGGAGGTAGAGGCAAAAATTGAAGAGGCAGGAAACATGAAGCAGAAAGCAGTCAGAAGACACCAGAACAACAACCAAGATTAGTTGTTGTAGCAACCCTTTCACAAGAAACCTAGACGGCCAGTGTAACACCCCAGGAGTATGAGAGGAAAGTTGTCCCACATCAGGAAAATATGTAGTTTGTGATATGTTTATAACGGATTCCACCTACCACTTAGTAACAAGGCCTTGTGCTTTTGGGTTTAAGTGAGGACAAATAATGGGCCCAAAGGTGCACACCCATCTTATTGGGGTTGTGTTACGACGGTGGCGGGTTGGGTTGTTATAAATGGTATCATAGCAACCCTGCGACCGTGTGGTGAGCCTGTGGTCCGGAGTACCTGAGTCACCCACCTAGCGGGGGAAGATTCTGGGCTTGGCTACGGTCAGCCTCCGAACACAACGGGGACGTTGTGTTATTTAAGTGGGGGAGTTTGTAACAACCAAGGAGTATGAGAGGAAAGTTGTCCCACATAAGGAAAATATGTAGTTTGTGATATGTTTATAAGGGATTCCAACCACCACTTAGTAACAAGGCCTTGTGCTTTTGGGCTTAAGTGAGGATAAATAATGGGCCCAAAGGTGCACACCCATCTTATTGGGGTTGTGTTACGACGGTGGCGGGTTGGGTTGTTATAGCCAGAATCTAGCAGCAGACCAGACAGAGGTCAGCACCCAGAGTGAACCAGACTTCTGCATAGCCAATTAGCAGGAGCCATCAGCCAAAGGGAGCAGAACCACGGGAACCCTGGTATTACCTCTGCTGTCTGAACCAGAACCAGGGGAACCCTGGTACCACCATTGTCGTCCCGCCCGGAACGTGAAGAACCCTGGTTACCGCACCTAGTCCCAGTACCCTATCTTGCACCTGGACCCCACACATAGTCCCCGGGCCTGGTCCCAGAACCTGGTCCCCATACCTGTCGGTAACCGAGGAATCGGTTAACATCATACTGGTACCCAGAATATTAACTCAATAAGTCTTTGCATTCTACAGAGACCATGTATACGTCACTTGAAAAACTGTTTCTTGTACTTGTTATAGCTTTCTGTAAATTGTTTTTAGTCTTATTATATCCATGTGATAACTAACTACCCCCTGAAAGCTTATATGAGAATGCTAGAGCTATTAGGTGAAGTAACCAATGACCAATTGAACCATACGCCTATGTGTTCACAACCTGAAGTCCGAACCTCGAATGACCGTTAAGTCACAATTCATCGTAGACTTTGCACCTGACTTTAGTCCAGCACCCCAGACCCAGGTTGATGAAAACATCAGGGACCTAAAAGGGAGATAGGAACCAAAGTTGTACATGCCACACTAGTGGAATTTCCAATAAGAAGGACAGGAGTAGGCCTGGTACCCAGGTCCCCGCGAGGGGACCAGGAGGGAACCTGATCGTCCAAGTTTGCAGCGACCCTAAGAGTCGGGCACCTGAAAATATCTGGAGCCAGCCAGGTCCCTAGCCGGGGGCCAGAACCTGGAGGCAGACGTCCTCACAACCTGGGGGTAGCATTCAAGCTAGGTATCTTATCACTTATGTTTATTATTCATGTGTTAAAACCATCGGTAAAAAAAAAAAAAAAAAAAAAGAACAAGAAGATTCATATCCATATGTCGCTCTTAAAGTAATTCGTAACTTCGTAATCTTGTTATCCTGTTTATATTTTGAATAATTACTGCCTTGAGCGTCAGAGGGTTGTTGGCTATGCCAAATGCTAGCCCTATTAGAATAGTTTCTTGCACGGCTATAATGAGATCTCTCTGCCAGCAGGAGTGGTTACTCAGACTTTAGAATCTATCACTCCTTCCCCATATCAAATTGCTCCTCCTACAGCATATGACGCAGAACGCAGTGTGTAAAATGCAGAATGCAGGACGCAGATGCAGAACGTAGAACGCAAAACGCAGAATTCTCCCTATAGCAAACTTTCGGCCTGCAGAAATAGCCTTCCCACGTGCAGGACAGGTCGCTCCGCCAGCAGCTTGCAGGACATGAATCAATGGCTTGGGGGCAATTCAATCAACGTACCGCTAGTACATAAAAGCTCCTAGCACCCTGAATATATAGGAGACATGCAACAATCAGAATGTTGCAGAACACATCCTTACATAAGCTTCCCAAAGCGAAAAATCACAACAACACATGCTGCCACCAGCCAGGTTCCCTAGGGATCAGAACGTGAAATAACAAATGACAAGCAGAAATGACATTACCCTCGGCAAGAAAGTAAAAAGCAAGCATGGGTCTCATACTATTTTACATGCCATCCACAACACAGCCGTGAAAGTCATGCAGGGGACAGAGACTACATCCCCCACGTGGCAGCCAGAAGCCAACAGTCCATCGAGCAAGCCTGGTCAAACAACAAACCCGTTGTTGAGAACCTGAAACGATAGCAAAAAGAAAAAGTCAAAATAGCTGAACTAAGAAGTGCTTAAATACGCATGACATCGTACAAGCAATCAACAGCAAGGACATATGATAAAAACGTCAAAATTCGGACCTTCGCAGCAGGGGACCTAGTGCTACAAAGGGTATTTGAAAATACCAAAAATCACAAGGCTGAAAAATTTGCTTAAAAGCGGAAAGGACAATGACAGGTCGAAAGCGCCAGGTAATAAGGCGTACAGATTGATGTCCATGCAAGGTCAAATCTTGTATAATCCCTGACAGTACTTTATCTGACATGGTGCTGAGACTTAATATGCAGAGGACATTTCGACAATCCATGAAGCAAAAACCTTTTTACTAATATCTTTTGTTTTATCAAGTCCTTTTTGAGTTTTAAAATTTGTTTTTATGTTTTTTATTTATTCTTCTTTATTTAAAACAAGGTATTTTCTAAAAACCCAAGTGGTACGCGGTGTGGCTTCCTGGATCCAGATGTTGCCCTGGAACACCATGAGATAGCACCAGGTGATCTGTACTATTTAGTTATTTTTTATGCTTCATGGAAGAAAAGCTCTGTGTCCTGATATTAGTGTCCATATTGAAGGCCTAATCCCTACCATATGGGCTACGAGACGCTTCAAAGTCAGCCACATGGAGGGCGTACACTCTGGAGATGGCAGGGCACGGCAATACAAAGACCACCTGTATCTCAGCATTAATCCCAGATAAAACCGTAGCTACGTAGTGGGTACTAAAATCCCGGGGCCATATACATAGGTGCATGCACGAAAATACAAACGTTGGAGCCACAGGGAACGCAACATTCCCTGTTAACCGGAAAAGGACAATGAGAGGTACGCTTTAATTAGAAATCCTATTGATAAAATATCTTACGTCAAGGGTAAAATATTTTATCAAACACCTACAAACGTGGCCAGGGACTGTGTACCTGGTACCAGGGCAGTCTCCTGGGAAATCATAAAGTGGGTACTAAACCCCAGACAAAGACAAACGAAACCACAGAGACAGAGCATATAGTCATGGTTAAAATTGCATTCACGACATATGATAGTTTATAGCATATCTAATCATCATGTAGTCTACATCATACATTAGAGGGTCCACGCATGCACATGCATTGCACTACTAATATTTTTCAAGTATCACCTACATAACAAGTGCACAACAAAATTATGCCGAATGCTCCAGCCACCAGATTCACCCTTGGTGACCAGATAACAGAATGATAAGGACAGGTGGGAACTGCTCCCATCGCCAGCAGTTTGGTTCCCAGATTCAGCCGTCTGGCTCCCAGCATTAGCCGTCTGGTTCCCAAAGTCAGCCGTCAGGTTCCAGGTTCAGCCGTCTGGCTCCCAGCATCAGCTTTCTGGTTCTCAGAGAGCCGTCCAGTTCCCAGAGTCAGCCGTCTGGATCCCAGCATCTGCCACCTGGTCCCTAATGTCAGGCATCTGCTCCCTGGCATCCGCCAGCAGGATTCCAGCACCAACCGTCAGGACCCCAACGTCAGCCATCGAGTGCCTAGCGTCCACCAGTTGTTCCGAGCATCCTCCAGCAGAAATCCGCCTGGAGTCCGCTTGCTGAAAGGTCTTCTAACAAGAATCCACGGGTCTACATCAGCTTACATCCGCCTCCCGATCAGCAGAACCAAAGAGAGCCAGAAATCAGTCTGCAGGGACAACAGAGTATGATTCAGCAAAATAGAGCAGATTAGGATACAAGAATTCTGGGTACAGAGTAGGGAGGCAGTTTGCTCAAACAGAGTTCCAGCAGTCTGCTCCATGAGAGCTTCAGCAGTCTGTTCCGGCAGAATTTCAACAGTCTATTCCAGCTAGGGATGTCAATTTCACCCGGCCACATCCATCAAAACTCGATCCACCCGATCCTAAAAGATGGATGAAAACCCGATTTAAATGGATGATGGATGGATGACGGATGAAACGGATGATGGATGACGGATGGGTTGGATGAAGAAATTCCACCCGCCATCCATCCATCACCCGATTTTATTATTTTTTATTTAATTTTTTTTTTACATATAACACATTATTAAGATATAAAATATTTAAATTTTCATATTTTGCTACTCTCAATATAAATATTTTGTGAGCCTACCCACTAGAAAGTTAAACTAAATTAATTATCTAACATTATTTTTGTAGAGAAAAAAAATCATCATTTTTTTAAACTTGAAATAT
>NC_133529.1:33884725-33984827 GCF_048544455.1 Silene latifolia | reverse complement strand
TTATTCATCTCTAAACTCAATAATGTACTAAACAAGACAATTGAGCAGTAATATCAACCACAACAGTGTTTTCATACAAAGCAACGCATCAACGACATTGTATCAGCTAGGACAGGGAAGAAAATGACTAACCTAGCAGATTGTCAAGAGCTAACAAATATTCCTCACGGTTAATCCACAAGCAATCCATTACGTTCAAAAGCAAGGCTACACTACAATTTCTCCACCTCAAATTTTCCTCTTTTCACTCAGGTGATTAGCAGCCTACTTGATCTCTACATTTTCCAGTTGCTAGTTTCATTTGGAAAATGCAAGACTCTTTTTAAGGTTCGGATAGTTGTTTGGAGTATTGGATTGGGTGGGATCACCCTATTCCCTTTCCTTGGTCTTTGTGCTAAGAAAGGCCAAAAATAAAGGGCAACAATTGACCGGGACGGAGGGAGTATATAAGAGCAAATGGCATTAACATAACATTATCAGAAGACAACTAACTACATCAAACAATCAGAGATCATCATCAACACTCAGATATTCAAAATGTTAAATCCCAGCTCAAATAATCAAAAGCTAGAACAATCAAAACAAAATTAGAGTCTTTTAATAAAGAAGGGTGATACGATACTTTATTCATCTTAGACAGATAGAGCCGTCTTAAATGAGAATTTTTGTTTAACATGTTAGCACTCAAATCAAAAACTCGAATCAATCAAAAGAATCAACATTTACAACAAACCCCCGTTTTAATTTAAGACGGTTTTAAACAAGAAATAGCGAAACTGAATACCTCAGCAATAACCCCAAATAACCCAGCAACAAAATTCTTAGAAAAAAGAGAAACATCATCATCACCATCACCATTGAAAACAACAATAGAATTCCTTTATTCTTCAGAACCAACAATTCTAATAGGAGTATAAAATAAATGTGTACTTAAAGCAGGTGATAAACCATTATACAAACCCAGAAAACCATCATTTTTAACAATGTTGAATGCTACTTTGAAAGCATTGGTGTTTGATAATGGCGATACTTAATTATCATATACACTACTAACACAAACTTTTCTTCTATTATAGTAGACTTGCTACACATTATTCTAAAATAAATAAACGACCGTTGGTGTTTTATAACGGTAACGGTTACGTTTACACAACTATAGAATGGATTGACTTCTCTGTTATATAATGTACCTATAATTAGTCATTTAGGAGTATTTCAAACCGCAAATAGCATAAATTTTGTTAAGTTAGGTGCATACCTGTAACGATATAACTTAATCCTTCACTTGAAATCATTAATGTATCACGAGGGCATATATGAATGCTAATTTTTTAATTCGTATACGTTTACGATTAGCCAAACGACGATGAAGATCATCCGATGTTAGAGGATGACCAAATAAAGCAAGAAGTCATTATTAAAATTGCTAAACCCGATACATATGTAAGTAAGTCATTTTCTTTCTAAGTAAAAAGAAAAAAGTAAACTAATTAAGAAAAGAGTTCACAGATGAAGTAGTCTTCTTTCCAACAAGAGCGTATTTGTTGCTCTAAAGTTGTGTTTCTTTAATATGCTGCGGACAAAAGCGTATTTGTCTAACTGGCCCACCAACGTCGAATGACCACAGTTTTATAACAAATTCACGATCCTTTATTCTAAGAAGAGCTTCATCGATTAAGGATAGCCGTTCCTAAAAGAGAGAAATAATAGTGGTCACAGACTATAGTATAGAATTGTAATAGATAACTATAAATTACTAATAGGAAAAGGATTTCGGTATAACACTACCTCTGTTGACAGAGCTAGAACTTCAACGGTACTTTTTTCTAGAACTACTTCTGCCAGCGAATCAAAAAGCGTTAAACGCATTTCACTGTGTTGTCGCTGAAAATAATTCTAAGAGCGCCGCTATCATAAACGAAAAGTAATAATGTTAGACATTTTATATACTGGCAGATTATAAGTTGTAACGAAAAAAATAGTGCCTTTTACGTACATGGCTTTTGAAATGCCTTCATGAGGTTTATCGGAAAGGGTACACTGAAAGATTTCCCTAACTGGGACGGAGGTTTTCCTTTTCTACAGACATTACATGATGTGTACGCAAAGTCACCTGGATTTGTGATGGACTTTATTTTTCCTTGTATGAGTATCATTTTTTTCTCCTATAAATCGGTGAACAACGAAATCAGTAAATGTTACTTATGTAAAATATATTGTTTTGCAAGTGTCAGCCGTACTTATATTTGTGTAAAGATTTACCTCTTGATCCGCAAGAGAACTTATTGGGAGCAAAGTCTCTATGTTTTCAGTTGGGGTGCCGCGATTTGTTGAGCTTTCGCCTCGATTTGTTGAGTTTTCGCCTCCAGCATTTGCTTCATAAGTAATAACAGTACTTCTGTGGTTCTCTTTATTGTTATTTGCCCTGCATTTAGGCGGTAGTAAGATTGGGGTTAATATGAGCTGAAACTGCAGAAAACTAAATTTTATCATACCATATCCGTAATTCTGCTAAGGCTGAAATATCGCTGTCTAGTATGATGCTTGAAAAACGGGTAGTACCCCAGCAACCCCCTGTGTATTGTATTATTTTATCATATACTTAATAAAGTTGATAATTATTTTAAAATACGGTAACATACCTCCAAATCTAGCTGCTCTAACCCGAGTGATCTGTACAACTGGTAGAGATTCTATGATACGTGCAATTTTTTCTGTAGGTTCTAAAGCATTCAAACGTCAAGCGGTTACAATGACAGGCTGCATCCTGTATGTAGAGGTAAAGTGAAATAGAAGAAATTTTTAACATAATAGGCATTGAAAAACTGCATTTCTTAAGTTTGTTACCTCTGGTCAACAACAACTATGTCTCTTGCTTGTTGGGTATCACCAGATGTTCTCGTCGTAACTGTTTTTAAGTATCCAATAGAAATAGCTACGCCAACTATATCTACATGGAAAAAAAGAAAAAATTATGAGCAACAAAATTTGTCAAATTTCTATAAAATAACAAATATGATAAAAAATAGCGGCAATCACCAAAGCGTTCTTTGCGATCTAGACAACTTGTTACTGCATTTACTGGAACCTAGTATGTCCTTTCATTTTCAGTGGGACCGAGATCAACTACATCCATACCTCCTTTCAATGTCATTTGATAGGTATTGTTTTCATATCTGAATTTTTCAGGAATGAGTTTAATGATTGGATTTGGAATTTCATACTCGTGACCTTCACGAAAAATGTCTTTATAATAAACAATATCTTCCTCATAGATAGTTGCTGACATTTCTGTTCCCTGATGCATAAGTAAAAGAGCAAAAGAAAGTTAGAAAACGTTAGTAGTTCCAGCTGTAAACAATAAGTATATTTTGTATAATATTTAGATTTATACCTCTCTATCACTGAAGAGCAAATTTTGAAGAGTTTTATCTCCTAGCCTTGCCTTTTTGGAAGCGAGTAAGGACTCCAGCCGTACGACTATTGCGAAGTTCCGAGTACGATCATTTACAGAGGCAAGAGGGATTCTTGGAGGAGTCATTTCAATCTACAAAATAAGATATTTTAGGTTAAGATATTGAAGCTATGAATATATGTCAGAGAAAGTGTAATAATGAAAGCGAAGTAAAAACAAATACAGTAGCACAAACATAGAGGAAATCATAGAAGATAGCGTTTTTATATTTTAGGCACAACAATTATTGGCGGAACAAATTTTTCAATAGCTGGCATATGACAGTTTTTATTTTCCTTTTTTAAGGGATAGTGCAGTAGTACATGAATAAAATTTAATGATGATTCAAGAAATAAAATTATTTTAATACGAAAATCATAAAGAAATGGAGGCAACTACGTTGTACACACTGATTTCTTTGTTTTTTTTTTGTAATCACAAAATGAAAAATGAAATATAAAATGCCAAAAAAAGAAAATTACATACCAATAAAGTTACAAACAAAAACTGTAAGCATAAAAAATTATGTACAGAAACACAACTGGAGTAACAAATCTAGGAAAAAAAGTAATTACATAAATTTTAGAAAGATCCATTTAGTTTTATCTAGCATTAATGCATTATGTAGTACTTCGTAGCATACAATATTTCTTGTACGTCTCCAACTGTCATTCAAAGTACAATGTGGAAGAACTACTACTGTGATATCTGATATTTAAGTTGCTCTTGAAAGAGCACGTATAGCTGGCCGTGGGAAAATATAGGACGTGGTAGATATATACCAACTTTACCAAGTGTTTGACCTTGTGCTTTATTGATAGTCATTGCAAAACCTAATTTTATGGGAAACTGTTTTCTTTTGAATTGAAAAAGAAATTTGTCAGTAGGGGATGGTTGAAGTGGAATTCTTGGTATAAAAACTCTTTCGCCCTTGTGGTGACCGACAACAATTTCTGCGTCTATAACATTTCGATCAAAGCCTTTGCATATAAGCCGTGTACCGTTGCAAAGTCCAGAAGTTGGATCTAAATTCCTTTGAAAATAATGGGACTATTCTTTTTCAGTATCAATTCATGTGGTGGAAGCTCGCTTGGCTGCAGTGTATTTAGAAATTCCGTCGGATACTGCGCAGTTGCTATGTCTGTTGCTTCGTCGAAGCTCCTGTAGGTAAATGGTTCACCTTCTTGTTTTGAAACTAACATAGCATTTATAGTTTGTGCATCATCATTTTTTGGTGTCAATATTGCTCTTGTCGTAGTTAGTGATGGATCTGTAGTTATTAGTTGTATGTCTGGATATATTGTATCAATCAGCCGTTCTATTAGTTCATGTTCCTTTGTTCCAGATATAACGATTGATCTTGGTAATTTGATTTCCTCTCCATTTTCATAAGGATGCGAGCCGTACCAACACCTAAAACAAAATTACCAAATGCTGGATCGCGCATAGCACGAATATTTACAGTCAAATGTATTTTTTCAAGTTTTGGCCACAGCGGAGACATCACAAAACTTGAATTGATTGCCTCTCGCAATGTACTTTTTGGTATAATAGGCAGCACCTGTCGGAAGTCTCACCCAAATACAAAAATTTTGCCACCAAAAAGAAGGTTGCTTGAACAAACATCACGCATGGTATTTTCAAAGTGTTCGATGGCTTGGCGTTTTGCCATAGGTGCCTCAACCTACATGCACGAATCTGTTCAGCTAGGGAACTTTTTTTGAGATTTACGAACTTTGATTCTCTTCGATACCAAGAGGGATCTTGAATCGAGAATTACATGTTCTGCCACCAGGGAGATTGACGGCATCAATACCTGAGCTTGCAACCGCAATTGCAATAATACCTTTGACTCTGAGATTCGCAAGCAATGTTTGATACAAAAAGTTTTTTCTGTACCACCAGGCCCGTCTAAGAAAAAAGAACCTCTTTCATTTTTTGTAACCCTTCTGTAAATTGTGTCATAAGCGTACTGCTGTTCTGTATTAAGCATGTGCACAACATTTAATTCCTCAGAACTTATTGGAACATTAAGTTCTTCTTCAATTTCTTTCATGTTGGATCTGTCTACATCTATGTCGCCCAATTTCAAATCCCCAAAATCAAAAGTACAGAAAATTTTACCCATTGATTCGACCATATAAGAAATATTTCGAAGAGTCAGTTGTAGTACTTTTCGCCTTTGCGATGGAAATACATATGCATAGTCCTATGAGAATAATGGGTAAAATTTATCCCAAAGCAATATAGGGTTTTTTGGATGACAGTAAATGAGCAAAGTTGAAAACAATCTACGAAGCGCACCTGGCTTCTGATACCGTGAGGCTTCTTCTAAGCACTGTTCAATAGAATCATCTGCTTCAAGTAAACCTCGCCTGAATGCGGAGTCTTGAAATGAAGTACACATTATGCCATTAATGGATTTCAGGTCGTCAAAGGATGTAGGCCCTCGAACGTTTGCTAGAAGAAGGCGCAAATAGTAGCGTTCTCCTTCAGATGGATTTGCGTACACCAAACGGCCTAAGGCAAACCCTTTCTCACGCGGAGTCCAGAATTTATCTTTTTTTCGATCATGCCATACATAATGTTCTGGAAATTGATTGTATAACAACGTCTTAGCAAAATTGTCATTCAAATTCCGCTCGAAGAAAGCCGTTAACATTGTTCTTTTACGTGTGTCGTCATCTAAAACGTTATCAAGGTTCTCCAAGGGGTGAAAACTAACAGTCTGCATGTTTGGTAGGTGCACTTGTAATGGAACAACGTTAGGATGTATCTCATTTAAATGAAAATCCAAAAATCAGCCACGTTGCTTCTGGTGGAGTAATCCAGCGAGCAGATTGGTAAGCAGTAATTTCGTCAAACGAAGACTAATTGCTAGGATCAGTAACAGCAAACGACACTCGATCGTGGCCCTTATAAACGTTCTTGTACATGTATTTAACTGCTTTAATGGTAGAACATATTTCTACGTTTAACTGGCAGTCATATTTGGCCAAAAGAAAAGGATTGTATGGAACAACCCATTGATTATTGAGCTCTGATCCCCGAACAATTACATGAATGCCGGTATTTCTTCTACGATATATAGGATATGAATCACGGCCAGTAGTTGTCGTATCTGCAAACTCACGACGGTAGTGGTTTTTACATCTATCATTTTTCATGCATGGATTTGAAGAGTTAGCTATACCGCAAGGCCCGTGCATCATGTGGCGAACAACTGAAGAGTATAGATGTGGGTTTTCAGCATTGTTAGGCAACTCCGCACAGACGAAATCGTCATATTGATCCGAAGTCCTTATTTTACTTGCCGAATCAAGAATGATTAGAAAATGGGCATGTGGCAGACCTCTTTTTGGAAATTCAACGACGTATACGTATCCAGCTACATTGCCAAATATTTTACGCACGCAGATGTCTTTCTTTAACTCAAATAATTTCGCTCGAAAGACCCGCGAAATAAGGTCGGGTCTTTTCTGAGCTTCCTCAAAAGGCGAAAGTTCTCTCTCAATTTCTGGCCAACGGGGGTTGCATGTCATCGTCAGAAATATATCTGGCTTTCCGTATCGCTGCACCACAGCCATCGAAGAAAGATAGCGACGTCTAAAATCACGATCGCATCCAATGAAGCTGGCTGGCAATATGAAGCAACAACCAATGCTCGCACCAGATCTCTGCCCAACGGCATGACTGTCTATAATTCATTGATATAAGTCAGCTTGAATTATATTCTGATTATTTCTTATGTAATCGAGTCGAGTCGTCTCAATTTTAATATACATATCAACCGTATATTGTTGCAGAAGACGACCACTTCTTAACAATATCGAAGAATCAGCGGGACGAATCTAAAGCCGATAGTAGTAATATTCTCTGCACGAGACTTTTTTCTCTGACTCCGAAGTACCTGCCACTGTCAATAGAAGGCAGCAGACGGTATTGAGTTCATGAGAAGAGATAGGAAAAACAATTATCTTGAAAAAAAGAATATAAAGATGCGGACCTTGTTCTTCGCTCTGAAGAAGATCGTCCGCTGTTTGTATTAGAATTTCATTGATCGGAAAAGCAGGGCAATCAGGACGACGTCGACGATTGGAATTGAATCGATAGATACAACGATGCCAACCTGTTTCGCCAAAAGGAAATTAAATAGGGCACTGTAATGGATCATAGCAACCGTAATAGTGTAGTATTCTGTGACTTGTTCTAAAAAGTGCATGTGCAACTACGTCATGTCGCGGAGGAGCTGATGAATTTTCATCGTCAATCCAAATTGCAGCAACCTGGGATGTCGTCGGGGCATTATGAGTTCTTTGATCTTGCAAAGGATCCGATTTTATTATGATTCAGCTTTCGTCATTTATACCGATGTTCCTCAACGATCTAAAGAATCGCGTGTAAGGATTGAACTCCATAATGCCCATCAAAGCCCGAACTATGCGACACTCTTTATCTGATGAAATCTGTAGTCTGTGCCATAATTCTAAATCTGTATCAAAGAAATAGAGTTGGATATAGCGCGGTCGCTCGGCAGTAGGCAAAATCTCATTGATGAAATGATACGCCTGACCTTGAACTCTAAACGTATATATGCCGCTATTTCTCTGCGCAAGTTCACGGTCCCTTTTTACTCCGAATGAAGTAAAAGCAAAAGAACTGTTGTACAACATCACGTACTTTCTAAAATTTTGGGATATAAATTCATTTGACAGGAATAGTAGACGGAGACAATAGGCAGAACAATTTGTGCAAGGCGTATATCTCCATGACAGCAACAAAAGCTTTGCGATTCATTTTTGAGCAGTTTTGCACCGCAGTAGCGACATAACGACGGTAAGGGAAGAACATATGGCTTAGAAAGTGGATTTGGAAAACTTTCAAAGATGTAAAGAATTTTAGATACTGCGCATAGAATGAGGTTGTATACGATAAAGGTTAAATGATGTTTACCATTTCGACTAATATTTGACGAAACAGGTTTTGTTTTCTTCGGTTGTTGACTTGAACGAGAACACAATGCAATGTGCTTTAGTATATTCATACTAAAGAACTGTTTTACAAAGAAGAAGTTATTCAATAGAAGCCACAACTAAAATCTTACAAGGAACAAGTAAAATGTAAAAAATAAACAAATATTAAAAAGTGACAAATTTCAAAGTTTTTCAAAAAAATGCTATTAAGTAATCGAGACCGTATATTTGTTGTAAAACAATATAAGCACATTTTTTTACTATTTAGAATATGCCTGCGGAAATTTTTTATATATTATTTTTATGAGTAATACCTACGGATGTAGCGTCAATAAAATTGTTCGAACAATTTGTTGAATAAATGTTATTATATGTGTTAGAATAACTTATTTATATAGGTTCCAATATAAGGCATCACACAAACCACTACCTTTGAAGATGTCATCACTCTGTCCGTGAAAGTTAGGATTGCGTCGGCAGAAATAGATAATTTAGTCTATGATAGGAAATTTGAATTTCACAACAATGACAACTACCAAAAAAATTATTACTTGAATTATAATTATGTAGAGGTACTAACCTTTGGATTTTGCGTACCGATTTGGGAAGGTAGTTTTGTTTTATCCCCAACAAGCACACTTAGATTTATTTTCAAATTCTACTTACTGCAAATAGAAGAAGTGAGTTAGAAACATAAACGACTGGCAGCTTCTTAACCGTAATAAGGATGGTTATTTTATTTTAAATAAAGCATATAAAACACATTCTACAAAGAAATAGTCTCATAGAAGCCAAAAAAAAACAATTTATGTTAATAGTAAAAGGTGTAACACATATACTATAGTACTTTCATGCAAAGAGTCGGTAGAAGAGGCAAGGACATGAATACATGCATTGATGTAGGCGAAAACGTGTTAGTCACGTCTTTTCGTTCACAAAGATTTAAACGCATAACATAAAAAAAGGCGACACATGCATTCATGTGCAAATGACATCCCGGAATGGAAAGTTTCAGTTCACTGGCTCGAAAAATCTGGTATATAACAAGTCGGATTCCTATTGGAGTTCAGCTAATGGGTTTTTTAGTCTTGGGCTTGATGGGCAGATCGCGCAGGCTGGTGCAGACCCACTTCTTACTTCTGATTTTGGACAAAATCTAACCAGGAGGCTTGTATTGGGTAATGATGGGAACCTTAGAGTTTTAAGTTTTGACCAGAAAAAGGAAGAATGGGTGATTGTTTGGCTGGCGGTAGTTGTCATTTGTCAAATACATGGGTTACGTGGGACAGGTTATATTTGTTATAGTGACGGGTATACTTTATTGAATTACGAGTGTGTGTGCCCACCCGGGTTTAGACGTAACTCCACGTCGAACTTCTGCGAGAATGAGGTACCCATTATTGATACAGCGAGTAATAAGTTTTTACGCCTTGATTATGTTGACTACTTAGATGGATCAACTCAAACTGATTTAGAGGTCCATAGCTTTGACCACTGCCAATCTAATTGCTTGTCAAACCCAAAATGTCTGGGATTTGGGTTCAAGTTTGATGGTAGTGGCTATTGTGTGCACCACTTAAACAAATTCTTAAACAAGTACTGGTCCCCTGGTACAGGCTCTGCATTTTATCTACGGGTGGACAAGTCAAAGACTGAACCAACTAACTTCACTGGGATGTCGGAAGTTCTCGTAACTACTTGCCCAGTTCGTATCAGCTTACCAAACCCACCTGAAGATTACAATGAGACAGCCCGCAATATAATAATCATAGTCATTCTATTTACAGCTGAAATTGCGTGTGGGGTACTCTTATTTCGGGCATTTCTCAAAAGGTATGTGAAGTAACGGGACATGGCCCAAGCACTTGGACTTAGCCTACTGCCCACACCTGGACCAAGAAGGTTTACGCTCAGTGAGATTAAAGCAGCAACTATGAACTTCTCATATGACAATGTGATAGGTAAGGGTGGGTTTAGTGATGTTTATATAGGTAAGTGGCAGGACGGCAGACCAATGGCTGTGAAATGCCTGAAAAATGTTTCGGGGGGTGATGTTGAGTTTTGGGCCGAGGTGACGATCATAGCTCGCATGCACCACCTCAACCTGGTACGTTTATGGGGCTTTTGCAATGAGAAGGGCCGAGTTTTGGTTTATGAACATGTACTAAATGGATCACTTGACAGACATCTGTTCCGACCCAGCAGAATTCCTGGGTCAAATGATGAAGAAAACAATGATGATATAGGTTCAGTGGAACTCCAACAAAAGCCGGCACTTGATTGGAATATTAGGTACAGAATTGCCATAGGTGTGGCCATGGCAATAGCATACCTGCACGAAGAGTGTTTAGAATGGGTATTACATTGCGACATCAAACCTAAAAATATACTCCTAGGAGACGACTTCTGCCCTAAAGTTGCAGATTTCGGTTTATCTAAGCTCAGAAAAAAGGAACAAATCGTAACAATGTCAAGGATTCGCGGAACTCGAGGCTACCTAGCACCCGAATGGGTCAATAAAGAGACTATCACCTCCAAGGTTGATGTGTAACGTTTTGGGATGGTGTTGTTAGAAATTGTGAGTGGGGTAAGGAATAATTCAGTACAACTAACTGATCTGCCTATTGAAGAGTGGTATTTTCCGAGGTGGGCTTTCAATATGGCAATCGAGGAGAAAAGAATGAATATGATTTTAGACCGTCAGATTAAACATGCTTATGATGACATGGTACATTTTAAATTGGCCGATCGTATGGTAAGACGGCAATGTGGCGCGTGCAAGAGAAACCTGAAATGAGACCATCTATGGGAAAGGTGGCAAAAATTCTTGAAGGTACTATCGAAATTATAGAACCTCCAAAACCGACAATCTTCTGCATGTGAAGTGATTGATTTGTGAATGTATGACCAAAGATGTGAATTTCTTTTTCTTCTGTAATTTGACAATGTCAATAATTGTTTCAAACGCCTCTTATGCAACTGTATTATACAATTAGTACTTTTATGTAACTCGGCACCAGAAAATGTGAGTTGAATATGGTCATCATGTATAGAAAGAAGGAAAACATAACAATGCTTGCAGTCGTCTGACATTCCGTAAAGAATCTACAAGACACTATACAGTATACATGCAACTATGAGTTCTTTTATCTTTGTTTAATACTCACCATGTAGATGATTCATCTAGGCAGGAGTTCAAAAGCTATTAAAAAAGTTCATGAATTTTAAGATATGGAAAACCATTTAACCCAGAGCTTGAATCAGACAACTCAGGGCTCTCACTCCGCTCAGGCCCTTATAATGATTACCCTTGTTCTAACAGATGCAGCCTAAATCAGAAAAATTAACAAATTAAAAGAGGGAAAAGTAGAGATTCAGTTGCAAGGTTCACAGATATTAGTTTCCCTTGAACAACCATATTGAAGATAAAAGGCCACTTCATTATTAGGAAGCGTAGTAGCTAAAGTTAATGCTCAGTTATCGTAATTAAAAATGGATAGTGAATGTTTAAGGGATTAATTAAAAATGGATCATTTGCTTAATTGACCAATGCTTCATGCCTTCATATTAGTTCATTAAATTTACGACATCGTTCCAATCAGTCATGCTTATATAACTGTTAAACTGTTTGGTTGTTCTAAAATATTCAATGTTCTTTCTATGGTTTACGTGCACTCAACTGAAAACCGTACGACTACCTTTGGAGAACAAAACTTCTACTATAAATTACTCCCTCGTTCCCGGTTAGTTGTTTTAATTTTCATATTGGGATGTCCCAGTCAATTGTTGTCATTTCTATTTTAAGAAAACTTTGTGAGTAATTTTATCATTTACACTCAACTTTGTCCACTTGTCATTTAGTAATTGCCCCCGCCTATTTACTTAGTCTTGTAGGGCAAAACGTTCTACTACTTTCTAATGAGCTTAAATAGGAGAGGTAGTTTTACTGAATTGTAAATACTGAACGGACATGGTTAACGGTGTTAATTGTTCCGGGATGTCAGCAATTAGAAAGCAGGGAATAAAATAGAGAAATCGCCAAATCACGAAAGTAATCTGACATGCGTAAGAGTGTTAACTGTTCAGAGATGACAACAATTGGAATGGAGGCATTTGAATATAAAAGTCGTCAAATCACGAAAGTAATTAGCCTAAATCGGGAATAGTCAAAGTCACAATATTTACCACGTAGAAAGACAAAAAAAGTAAATATATTAAAAGGTAGTCTTGCTTGTGACGGACTAATCACATCACAAGCTTGTGACCGCTAAAAAAAAGGGAGAGGGGACAAGGTGGGGCATCCCCATGTGCTTTCCACTCACCTCTCAGTGGGTATTTTGTGAGAGGAAATGATATCCGTACGGATATCGCCCGTCTTCAATGAGATTTTGTGCAATATTAAATACAAAATATGTATACGGAACATAAAAACATCCAAACAATAATATAAGATTATTTGGGACATTTCATTGAACACATGGTACTCAATTTTGCTAAGGAAACATTATAAAATAACATATAAAAAACAAAAATAAAGTAAAAAAAAGGAGAACTCAACACAACGAAGAGTAGCTAAACAAAAAATTTGAATAATCAAATAAACTTGCAGTAGAGATGTAACTCTGAAAAGGATTATTCTCGATTAAAATGAAGGTCAAATCGTCAAGTGAAACTGCTGACTGCAAACCGTAGTTACATACAAAGTAAAGGGAAATGGATGATGTTGGTATTATGGTTTTAAAAGGACGAAACTAATATGCGGTGGAAGCACCGAACAAAGTTTGTGATGTGAAGAATTTGAAAATGAAAGAAAAGGATATATATGAAATAAATATATATAACTAAAGGAGGCTTTTTTTTTCCTACTTATACTATTAGCATTAGAATTAGGAGATAATTAATTATTTATAATTTTCTATTATAATTAGGAATATAATTTTCCTATTAGAAATGAGAATTAGTTAATTATTTAACAATTTTCCGATTAGAAATAGGAAATAAATTAACAATTTATTAAGGCTTTGTTTTCCTAATTATACTATTAGAATTAGGAGATAATAATTATTTATAATTTTCTATTATGATTAGGAATGTGATTTTCCTATTAGAAATGAGAATTTTACTATTTTATTATTAGAAATAGGAAATAAATTAATTATCTACAATTTATTAATATTAAAAAATTATTCATTAGTATTTATTCATTTTTTATTAAATTAGAAGGAAAAAAACCTTTGATATATTTATAATATCCAATTTTATAACAACTTCCGATTAAAAAAATGAGGTATTATAAGGCTAAAAGGCCCTAGGCCGAACTGGGTAGTGACAAATGTGCATGCATAATACGTACTGCATGAAATTTACTCATGTAAAGAGTAAAATGAACGCTGAAATATGCCCCTACGTCTTTTGTTATTGCTAATGTCATATTTAATTATACATAATACAAAGTTTATTTTTCAAATATCATATGTATTTCTCCTATTAATTTTAAAGTTATTTCTCTCACAATACACTTCAACTTCTATTGATAATTTATTATTATATTATTTACATTCATTTGTCATTATATAAAAGTATATTAATCAAAATTTAAATAAGATATTCACAAATTATTGATAAGTACAAAGTTTGATATCTATTTTTCAAGGTGTATTAAAAGATAAAGAAAGTTGTTGCTAATTTGCGAATCGAAATATCATATTATGAGTTTATGACAAATGAGTAAATGTTTTGAAAAACTTTATTGTGCATTGTTTTACAATTTTAAGTAAAAATGGTACCACGAGTAATAAAATATATTTGAATGAGGCTTGAAGGTAAATTAGATACACTTACACTACTACAGATACAGGCTATAACAACGGTCAAAAACCGTTGTTATATAAAAAAGCGGACGTTGTTAAAGTGTCCGTTGTAGAAGGTTTTAACAACGGTTGGTTTTCTTAAGGAAACCGTTGTTAAAACTATTAACCACGGTTTTATGTATAAAAACCCGTTGTGGAAAGTGTGACTCAATTTTGGGAGGAAAGTTATAACAACGGGTTTTAATATACAAAACCGTTGTTATAACTAAAGACAACGGGTTGTTTGAAAATAACCGTTGTTGTTTGTTCTTAAAAAATAAAAAAAAAATTAAATTAAATATTACTAGATGCATGCATAATTACGGCCCGTTAGAATTCCGATGCATGCATTATTACTGACATCACTGTACATATGAACGGATAATATGGAATGAGAAGGGTTAGTAATAAGATTTGAAGCAGCATTATTGAGAGATATGATGATGATTATGGCACAACTTCCTAACATATATATTAATTAAAAAGCAACTCAACCCACACATTGCTTAGTATAAATACATTGCATTATCTCAACTAACATTTTCATTATCTCAATATATTCATCTCCAAACCCTAACTGCTAAAACAAACTCTACTTAATCTTTCAAAACAAACTCAAAAAACTCCAACAAAATGAATGATTTCATCCTTAAGACTCTTACCATGATCGAGAACAACAACAACTTCATCCGCCGGTTCCTCCATATTGAGGAAAGTTTCAGAGCTACCTTGCGGATGCTCGATCCGCATCAAGCACGCCAAAGAAGATGGCTTGACGGAGCAAAGAGCGAGCTTGCGGCTATATGACGATATAGCAATCACTGAACGGAACCTCCAAATAGCCAAGGAGGAGAGAACGGATACGATAGAGCAGAATAAGATCCTCTATGAAAATATAAGAATTGCATTTTTACATATGTAATTTTTTTTTATTTTATGTATTTATAAATATATATATATATTAATTATGTTTATCTTACTTCTTCATCTTGCTTATTCATTGTTTTACTAACTAATTATGCGAACAATACTTAAACAAATAACATAATGGTCGATAAAAACACATACATGCAAAAGAAATAAATAGAAAAAGAAAATAATGACGATGAAACTAACAAAGGATTTGCGAGATTTACCTGATAAATACAGAACGTAATAGACGATGAAATCAACAAAGGACGGCGAGAAGATAAAGCGACGATGAGAAAGAGAGAAAGAGAGAAAGAGAGAAAGAGAGAAAGAGAGTGTTTGTTTGTGTGTTTGTTTTTTGTGGTTGTTTGTTGGTTTATAGTATGGAAGGTATTGACAACGGTTATTAAACAACAACCGTTGTGTTTTAACAACGGTTGTAAAAACACCCGTTGTTAAATAAGTTTTAACAACGTGTATTTCAAAAATAACCGTTGTGATTACTTTTCACTAACTTTGCGCCAATTTTGTGTTGTTTTGTGGCTGACCCGTTGTTAAAAACTAATAACAACGGTTTTTATAACCATACCCGTGTGGTTTTTATAAAATTCGCGCCATACATTCTACAACGTCTATTGTGATTTTCGTGAATAATCGTTTGACAAGTTGCCTGGATTTGTAGTAGTGTTATTAAACAAAGATTCAATTCAAGTAACGATCAACATTAAAAAACGTCAAAAAACACATAAAAGGGTAAGATCGAGTAGTCTTTCCCTAATATAGTGAACACCGTTAACCGACAAATTTACATGCATAAAAAACGGTACTATTCAATTAAAAATTAATTATTGTTGATGTTATATATATATATATATATATTGTTAAATAGAATTAGGATCACATGAGTCCACCCTATCTTTTTGAGTCCCGTGAGTCCATTTATGTATCACACGCTTAGACAAAAGAATATCACGAACCTACACTAATATAGGAACCGTTGGAAAATGATAAACAAATTAAGTGATGTGATCAAGTTCTCACTTTTCACAAACTTCCCAAAAATTGCGAGAAAACAAAATCTTTTAACACAAAAAGAATTGGGCAATGAAAAGAACGGTTATTAATTGCAACGGTTACACCATGTGCATTGAAAATATCCATTTCATTAATCCTCCATTTGCATCTCAATATCTCATACGTAGTCTAAATCTTGGGTCCGTCATAAAAAACCTAATAACAACTCAATGATTTTTATAACCATACAACTTCGACGTTCTAAGTAAAACTTTATTTTAGTAAAGAAATCAATGAAGGGAAAACCTTGCTCTTCGCCCTATACATTCTACAACGTCTATTGTGATTTTCGAAAGTTGAATAATCGTTGTTAAAGGGGTCCATAACAAGTAGTTCGCAAACCAAAACACAAGTTATTAAACATAAGTACAAAATAGTGTTATTATAGAAATATGTATAAAGTTATACTAAACAATATCATTCAATTAAACAATAACGATCAACATTAAAAAACACCCATCGTCATGAAAAACACATAAAAGGGTAAGATCGATTTAGTCTTTCCCTAATATAGTTTTTTTACCTCTCTTGTTCTCTCTTTATATTCGCTTTTCTTCATCGAGAAATTTACATGCTTATAAAAAGAAGGATCGGTACTATTCAATTATATGGAGCAAATTAATTATTGGTTGATGTTATGTCATATAATATATATTTTGCGTGATATATAAGAAGTGATATTGTTCATATATATATTGTTTCGTGTAGTGTTTGAAATTCTTGTGTATAGGCTATATATGGACTATAAATATTTAGGTGGACTATATATATATATATATATATATGTTTTTTTGTGTGTAAATTGAGCACATCATCACTATAATTTAGGGAGAGATACAAATTGGGGAAGAGTGAGACATATTCGTCATGCATAATTTTATGCTTTAACCACCTTTAGGCAAAAATATAAAAATACATGAAAAAATTTAAACCTAAAAGGGGGTCACGTACTTGCCAACTCTTCTATAGTTCTCTACCGCATTAATATTCTCATGAAGATTATGACATTTATTTCATATTAATAAAAAAAATGATTATACTGCTTCGTACAATGTGTGATTTATAACTTTTAGCTAACTTATTTGAACTTGCTTAAATTTATATATTTTAAGTGAAAAATATTAATTATAAATATGATAAAGATAAAGTTTGATCTTTAATTTCCCCGGACATAAAAAAAAACTCAATTTTTGTTTTCTTATAATATACTAATTAAAGGTCATAATGTAAAATAGGAAATTACACCACAATCTACTATTTCAATATATCGATGATCAACAATCAAAATAACACATTTGTTATTTAAATAGTGTAAAAACTCTCAAAATGCTTAAAAAAAATGTTCAATCTGTTGTTATCAAACAAAACCTAAGTTTTTGCATTTTTTTGTCATGTTCAACTTAATCTTTACAGGATGTAAAAATGATGAAGTTCAGAGAGTAGTGGTTAGTTTTCTGTTAGTTAGATGGACTTTTCAAGAGAGAGATGAAAGTTTTGCATATTAGACCGTTTTATGTGTGAACCGAAGGGATTAAATAGTGGGCTAAAGGTTATTTCGAGTGGGAATGAGGTTAATTGCGACGAGTTGATGGACTAAAGTTTTTCCTTACTAGATCTAGAAAGGGGATAATAATTATGAGATAATAAAATTTGAAGAAAAAAGGATAATAAAAATGAGATGGGGGTAGTAAGATTTATTTAGGCAAAATGAAATAAATAGCAAAGTTCGTGTGTATATATATAATATTCAAAACGTATTCAGTTTACAAACATAGTACCTAAACACTTTGTTTGAGTATCTGGAATGGAGGTAGAGGAGGGGACGAGAAAAAAACTAGGAAGGGAAAGAGAGAGAGAGAGAGAGATAAGAGGGAAGACTGCTTCTTAAACTTTTCTTTGTTGAAGGAGAAATAAATTGTCTTCGATAAGGGAGATGAGGATCCATATTTTCATGGAGGTGAATGTGATTTATGACTTCTTAGATGTAAAACGTGGTAGAAAGGTAGTAATAGTGGTAGTGGATTGGAGGTTGTTTCAAGTAATAAGAACTAATCACAGTGGCTGATATTTTATTTTGTGGGTAAATTAGTGGGGGTGGAGGGAGGGTGCATTTGTGGAGGGTGATGAGTTTAACGAGGATAGTAATAATAAATAAGATTATTTATCAGCAAAATATTGCTTGCATTAAAACATATAGGTAACAAGAATAATAACAAGAAACCTCAAAAGATCATACTGATAAATTTAATCTTGACCCCATCAATCCAAATTAAAGTAAAATTTTAATTCTAACAATATTGTCGAGAGAAAGGCTTAGTTTCCATTGGATTGTGGACTTTTCTAGAAGTAGGGGTTTAGTTTTTCACTTGGTTGGATAAATTTGAGAGAACTTTTGAAGACAATGATCGATCTTTCAAGGGATGAGATAAGATTGTTTTAGATCATGTATGAATAGGGAAGAAAAATAGGGGTCTGCGTAAAGGATTTTGTTTCAAATGAGAAGATGGGGGGCAAGACTATTGTTAAAGGGGGTGTCATAAGCAGCCCCAACCATGTAGTATTGCGTTGAAATTTGGTTCACAATCAAAGGTACGTTTATAGTTTGACCGGGAGATTTAACATTTAGCTACCTGTAAATATTTTTACGTAACTAACATTTGACCCAACAATGATTAAATTATTGTTGTTATTCTAAAAAAGGAGATTTATTGCATCATTGAGTTGATTATGCAAAGTAGATATTATTGTTTTCCTTGACCAATTGAAAAACAAACAGATATTAATGAACAAAATCTAAAAACTCTCAGTCCCAAGTATCATATATATAAACTTCATATTGGTTTTATTTTCCTAAAAAAATAACATTGTCGAAAGCAAGGGTTAGTTTCCATTGGATGGTGGATTTTTCTAGAAGTAAAGATTTAGTTTTTCACTTGGTTGGATAAATATGAGATAAGTTTTGGAGACAAAGATCGATCTTTCAAGAGATGAGATTGTTTTAGATCATGTGTGTGAATAAGGAAGAAAAATAGGGGTTTGCGTGATAGATTTTGTTTCAAATGAGAAGATGGGGGCCAAGACTACTGCTATAGGGGGGGGGGGGGGGTCATAAGCAGGCTTAGCCATGTAGTATTGCGTCGGAATTTGGTTCACATGCAAACGTACTTCTATAGTTTGACCGAGAGATATAACATTCTAACTACCTCTAAATGTTTTTACATAATTACAATTTGATCCAGCAATGATTAAATTATGGTTGTTATTCGAAATAATGAGATTTGTTGCATGTTGATTATGCAGAGTAGATATTATTGTTTTCCTTGACCAATTGAAAAACAAACAGGTATTAATGAATAAATTCTAAAAACTATCAGTCTAAGTATCATATATATAAACTTCATATTGGTTTTATTTTCCTAAAAAAAAGTATTTTATTAATCAAACACTCTTTTATTCTTATATCAATATTATGTTAACGAAAATAATTTGTTGGTCATGCGACATACATAAAATCTTAGACATGAACGATGTATTATATGTCTATATTTCATTTTATTGTGAAATTTATCACTCATTATTTTAATATCCGTGCAATGCACGGGCAAGAAAACTAGTAGATAGATAAAGTTGAACAAAGACGGTGCTGCAGACAACAATCTCATCTAATTTCTTTCTGTTTATTGTAGACATAAGGTAAATGGCACGTAGGTAATTACTGACATCATTTATGGGCTTAGGCAGTCCTAAGGTGACGTAGCCTACCTATCCTCTTTTATTATATGATATATGATACTCCCTCTCATCCAGACCAAAGGTTACATTGACTTTTTGGCGCTATTCATGGTCATAGAGAATCTTTGATATTATTCTTAATCTATAAGAGAAAATATAGTCATGTGAGATCTTGTTTGGTTTATCAAATTTTTATAATTTTTAATAATGTATAACTAAAGATATTCACGTTGTAAAACACGTCTCGACAAGTGTAATAAAGTCAATGTAACCTTTGGTGTGGATGGGAGGGAGTATATGATAATAAGGTGAAGAGTCGGTGGGGTGGGGTGGGGTGGAGTCGGTGGAATACGCTTTCCTAAAATTTGTAGATGCGAAACTATATATATCTCCACACATTGAAGAAATATTTTCATACCAAATTACGATAGCTGCTAACTATCTTCTGTACTCATTCAATTCATAATAAAAATTCTGAAGTTTACTCTCAATCTAATAATCTCTCTCTACTTTACTCATTCTCTCAATATCTCAGGATCACTTTGATCCTGTTTCTGCATATCTTCATCTTCTACCTTCCGTTGCATCATAAATTGTTGATATTTTTTTTAGGATCTTTCGTTAAACAAAGTTGTTATACAGAAATTTCTAATCAAGAAATTCTTTCTTCAAATCTTGATCATGGCAGGTCAAGATGCTAGCAATAATGTTGAAATTGGGATCAACGATCCACATTACATTCATCATTCTGATCAAACTGGTATAAAACTGGTTGGAAGTCTTTTTGATGGGACTGGTTATGGAGTATGGAAACGAGCTATGTTAATAGCTCTCTCAGCAAAGAATAAGCTTGGTTTTATGAACGATACTTATTCCGATTCTTCTGCAGCAGACTTATTGCAAAGATGCAATGACATCGTGCTAACTATGGGTGGTGATGCGGAATACGAGGTGATTGTTGGCTGCAACACGTTGTCAGTCGATATTGAAGATCAAATAATGAGCACTTACAATTTAATCCGTGATAACTACCGTCTGAAATATCCGGAGCTGGAGACGATTGTTGAGCACCCTATAGATTATGCCCGTATTGTAAAAAAAAATAGGTAATGAGAGTGACATAAGCTTAGTTGATCTAGAAGGCCTTCTCCGTCCTCCTATCATTATGGTTGTATCTATTACTGCTTCCACCACTGCCAGATGATGTTTTACAGAAGACTCGAGAAGCTTGTGATCGTGCACTCCATCTTGATTCAGCAAGGAAAAAGCTTCTTGACTTTGTGGAAACCAGAATGTTTTACATTGCACCAAATCTATCAGAGCTTGTTGGAAGTGGAGTTGCTACAAAGCTTATAGTGTCTGCTGGAGGTTTGGGATCACTCGCAAAGATGCCAGCTTGTAATGTTCAACTTGTTGGTGCCCAAACAAATAATCTTGCTGGATTTTCCTGTCAATCTCATCATCATATTGGTTATTTGGAGCAAACTGAGATATTCAGGAGCACACCCCCGGCCCCGCTCTCAGGAAGCGTGTTTGTCGTCTTTTGGCAGAAAAGTCTACCCTTGTAGCCCGAGTGGATTCTACAAGAGGAGACCCAACTGGGAAGATGGGAAGGGCTCTTCGACAAGATATTCACAACAAGATTGACAAGTGGCAACAACTACCTCCTCCCAAGATTGTCAAACCTCTACCTCTTCCTAATTTAGTACCAAAAAAGAAAAGAGAAGGACCAAGGTTGAGGAAGATGAAACAGAGATATGCTGTTACGGACCACAGAAAGTTGGCAAATAGGATGCACTTTGGACTGCCCCAACACAGTAATTCTTATCAGTAATTCTTATTAAGATCTCATGAAAATTAATCAAATTTTGTTTGTAATACTCTGATTCTAAATGACAGTATATACCTTCGAATGCATTTTCAATTGTAAAGATGATATGTGAAACTGATGTCTATTGAGTAGAAATGAGTGAAAACTGATGTCTATTGAGTAGAAACATACGGAGTAATTGCTTTGTTAATCCATGTTTTCACATAGGAACTCTATCAAAGTAAATTGTTTGAAAATTTGAGAAGCATGAGTGAAAATTGATGTCTATTGAGTAGAAAACTAGAAATGAGGGGTTGGTGATCTCGGGCTCAAATGCACTAGAAAATATTACTATAATAAAGGGTTGCTGTAGATTAACACGCAACAATTGTATCCAATTTACTGTTGAGTAGTACTGCAATATATTTTGAGGAGGCTAAATGAGGAACTAAGAAAAGTTTATGGTTTTGATGTCGTATCCTAACGCAGAACCAAGTATAATGGAAAATGTTGGGATTGAAGATGTTATGGAACTCTGTTTAGGTGATTTTTACCAAATTAGTTGTTTTAGGTCAATGTGGTCTTACTCGTTGGTTAGTCGATTGATTGTCTGTATTTGATGTGTAAATAAGGAAATAAAGCACGTAAAATAGATTGACACGTAAGATTTGGTGACGCGGAAAACCCAATGTGGGAACAACCGCGGGAGGGATGGTACCCTGCCAAATATTGCACTATTCTTGAATAAGAGGATGAATACAATTGAGACGTAATGCAAATCTTGCTAGCACGTAGTATTGGACGTGTAGGATCTTGAATGAATGTATGTGTGAATGTCCTCCTTTGATTGCTTCCTTGGCTATTTATAGGGTAAGAACCCTAGGCACATCCTACCATGATTATGGAAAGGAATATAACTTCCATAATAACACTTTCCATGTTTTGGCCATCTCCCTCAATTCACCTTAATCTCCCTGACTTCTCCCTGACTTCTCTTTCCTAAACTCAGACGCTTCATTCAATGGGCTTTGGCCTTCTTTTCACGCGCTTGCCGACCCATTCCCCCTTCCTGGTGCTTACCTCAACCGTGGGCTCCCCTTCTCCTATCCCTTCTCTTATGGTCTATTACTTATTAAGTGGCCCTTTCTTATTATGTGATTTTTAGCCCAAACAGTTTGCCCCAAATTTCTTGTGAAGTACGCTTTGAGGTGTTGAACAAGGAATTTACGTAGCTGATTATTAAAACACCCTAAGCCGCCATTTGCGCTTCTTTTCATGCAAGCCCATCATCACTGCCGCCCAACTCCTCATTTCTTGCACCCTACTCCCTCTCTCTTTCTTTATAACCCCAACCTCCTTTCTTTACTTCATTAACCACAAAATCATTTCCCACAAAAACTCTCTCTCTCCTCTCAAATCCCTAACCTTTCTTCCCTCTTTCCCTGCCGGCTTCACTGTTCCATCCCCGTCGTCTCCATGTATTTTCCCTTCCTTTTCCTTCTTAATTCCCATTTTCTCTTTCTCCACCATGGGAAAAACTCGACACTCATCATCGACTTCCACACCCTCTGATCGCAACCCTGGCCCGATCTTTTCTTCCTGGGGACTCTTCACTCACCCCCATGACTGCGACTCTGCCTTGACCCCTGCAGACGTCCCTATGATTAAGGGTTTGCTTGGTCTTGGTGACGGGGTGGATGTCGCCATTCCTGAGCCCGGTCAAAAAGCTGATGCCATCCGTCCAGGGTGGGTTTGCTTTTATTTATACCCATTTAGATATGGTCTTCGCTTCCCTTTTCCTAAACTCGTTCAAGACTTCATCTTTACAACTAACTTTGCCATGGCACAAATTTCTGCCACTGTCTGGAGGGTTCTTCTCTACTCCTTGGCCGCTTGTCAAAACAGTGGCAACTCCATTTCTCTGGGCGATCTGGCCCATATGTATGATATCAGGTCCCTGGGTAGGGGCCAATTCTCGCTCCGGGGCTCTGGAGAGGCTCCTTTCAGGCATGTGTCAAAATCTCGAGATGAGAAATGGTTCGAGGACTTCTTCTTTGTGAGGAAGGCTTCTATCCAGCCGCCTGCCGATTACATCTTCGAGAAATGGGTCATAACTTTGATTAAGTAGCCCCCCTGTCACCTGATTTGTTTATCTGGCTGCTTACTAGCTTACTTCATCGTCCTCGTGTAGGTCCCTGCTATCTGACCCGTATTGGTGCCCAGATCCCTGCCCGCAACAAGTTATTCTGCATTCCTCAGTTAGAGAGGAAGTTTCCTGACCCGCTTCCTGATTTTCTCCTGCTTCTTCCTCCAACCCCCTTCAATCGTCTCACAGCATTATAGATACCTCATCTCTGCACCTCCCGCAAGCCACCCGGTGATGATTGGGCCGCATGTTTGGTACACGGAACGATTTGTGACAGTTCGTAAGTTTATCGTCAAGTGATCGCTCAAACACTTATATATACCTCTTAATTGTCATCTACGTGCCGATACGGTCGTTTTGGCAGTAATTAGAGTACATTTGGAGTCAGGGTAAAAAAACCGTCTTCATTTTCTAAAACCGAGTCAGAATATTCTGGAATGTTCCGGATAATTCTATTCCATATTTTACAATCTTTTAATCTTTGGCAAATAATTTTCCGTAATATTCACACAAAATATTAAGGAAAACAAGGTTAATCCGTTATTCCATAACCAAAACACGGAAATCTTTCTTCCGCAGGAGGAAACCACTTGGGAAAGGACGCAGCAGGTGCTGCGCGTCTTCCAAGAGACGCAGTGCCTGCTGCGCCTCTTCCCAAGTCTTTTTCTGCGTATTTTTCGTATCTTTTCATATCTTTTCGAGATTCACTTGCAAAGTTTCTCCGAAAACCCTAATTTCCTCCATGTGATTGGTATAAATAGAGACCTTCGGTCTCACATATTTCTCACACGAGTGTTCGCCCTTTCTCTTCTCCCTTTGCATTCTAGACCACGTTCTTACTTTTTGGCGCCTACGTGCTTGAACTTTCGATCACGTAAGCTCGGATCTTTCTGAGTACCAGCCTCGTTTTGCATGACCGACTAATTTGACCAACTCCACCATAATCAACTTTAATCAATCTGTTTAATTTCCTCTTACGAGGGCACTTTCGTCTACATTCGATTCGAGCATCACTAAACGTTAACTTAGTTCATCTCGTTTCGTCGAACATGTAAGTCTGAGGGTGTATAATCCTTCTTTTGTTTATTATTCTTTATTTTCGTAATCATATTGTAAGATTTATGTCGAAAGTATTCTTAAAACCGATTTGTAAAACCATGCTTTAAATTCTTTTTTACGAATTACCAGGAGATGACCGTCGAGAACGGACGCAGCAACTGCTGCACCTCTTCGAAGGGACGCAACACCTGCTGCGCCTCTTCGTGAGGCTGCCGCAGTTCCTGCTTCCTTTCTTCTTCCTTCGTCTTTTGTCAATTCGTCTCTTTTATTTCGTTTGTTCTTTGATTCTTTAACGTAATAATTTAAACATAATAATATGACATATCACCAATCATCATTAGTATTTAATTTGTCGTTAAATCCCGACTTAAATTCCAAGTAATTCATATTTGGGGGTTTTCGTCATCAAATTAAATTCGGGTTTTAGAGGTTCTATTCATCCATATTAGGTCTCTGGGATTCGTCGTTGATATATTTTTCACCTTTTGTTTATCGTCTCCATCATTAATTCGTCTTTAATAACTTAATTTAACCTGATTAGCTTGTTAATTTGTAATTAATAATCTCATCTTGTAAATAATTAGTCCTAATCCGCTTCATCTATGTTTACTGTTTTTATGACCCTTAATCACATGTAAATAATCTGTTAATCACTTCCATCCGAGTCAATTGTTCATAATCAATCATTAAATTAACCAACGAACATTAACGAGTTGCGGTTCCGGCTTCACAGCCAGAACTCAACCCAGAATGACGCAAAGAATCGCCGCGCCTCTTCCAAGGGACGCAGTTCTGCTACGCATGTTCCCGGTTGATTTCTGTCCCTGAATTCCCGTTTCTGCTTTGACCTAGTTTATTAATTACGTAATTAATTAAATATTACTCGTATTATCACCCTAATTCCTGTTCGTTTATTTGTTTATTTATTCTTTCTCAAATTATCCGTTTTAAAAGTATTTTTGACATAAATCATTTAATCAGATGTAATTATTGTAATTTTTCTTTATTGTATTTTTATTGTATTTCTTTTGTCGCATTGTTTGTATGTTTTCACATGTAATCGATTTAAATCTCTACTTCAACATTAATTGTATGATTAAATTACGTGTTCACCGACTTAGTTAATTCTCACATGCTAGGATTAATTTATTGGATGTTGCATTGCATGCATATAATCGATAATATATCAAGTATAGATAATTTCCCTAATCATTAGTAGAGGCCGCTATCGAGGTGGGCGGGATTAGGTGTTCGATCAAAAGAGCTTCCTAATACGTACCCTCACCCCTTACTCCAGATCTCTGTGAACATCCGTGTTCATTGGCATCCACGAGAGTCATTCTAGACATAGAATGCTAAGGGTAACGAGTTCTTGGTGTTCATGTCACTACTTTGTGTCTTGACATGGCACGAGGTATTTGAACGGTTTCCAATTTTCCACAATAAATTGGTGGCGACTCCACAAATGCAAACGCTTGTTTCCCAAGAGCCCCCGTGGGCCTGCGTCCACAAGCATGTCTTCCGGTAAGCTTTCTATAGTTGTTTCAGTTTGCATGCAACCTTACTGGCAGCTCAATTTTCCTGACGCCTGAAATGATGTTTGCTTGCAGGTTCAAAAGTTGACCCTTTGGAAGCTATCCTCCAGAGCGCAAAAAGAAAGAGATCCGCTGCCAGCCCTGATGTGGCATCTGCCTCCAAGAGGAGTGCTCCTGATGCCTCTTTTCAGACTCCTTCTACTCACTCCAGGTCTGCTAGGCCTGAACCCTTGGAGGTCAACCCGCTGTCTCGTCATTCCCCTACCCCTCCTACCAGTCCTCGTACCTCAGCTAGCGGAGGCACCATTGGTCACTTCCCAGAGGGTTTTGGGAACGTTGATAAGGTGCCATACTGGCCAGAGATCGACCAGCTGCTTTTTCCTCCTCTAAGAGAGGCCTTCTCAGAATTTTCTCCAGAGGAAATGGCTGAGAATGATGTGCACAACGCTTTCATGGTGAGTGATCTTCGTCTTCCACCTGTTCTAAATTTTTACCTTTAATTCCCTGCTAACTTTTAATTTTTCTTGCCCCAGACCCTCCAAGTATGCTCTTTATAACAGGAAGATGATCAACATAGTGCAGACCACCAGCCGAGCCACTAGCGCCAAAAACAGGGAGCTGACTGCGTCTAATGCTAATTTAGAGAAGCAGCGTGCTGATTTGAGGGGGAAGGTAGCTGAGCTAAAAGCGGATCTGGATGGCACAAAGAGGAAGCTGAAGGAGGGAGCTGATCAGCTGGCTCGTACTCAAGAGGTTTGCACCATGTTCTCTGACTCCTTGAAGCGTTCTGAGGAGAGGATCAGTGAGTTGATCACCCTGGCCACAAATATTGTTGCTTATGCCACCTGGCGGGGAAAGATTAGCGGGATGCGTGCCGCCCTTGTGGAGCTTCCAACTCAGTAGACTATTGAAGAAGAAGAGAGGCAGTTGGAGACGCTGTACCCGGTGCAACCTGACTTGAGCATCTTGATGCCTGAGGTTGGCGAGGTGAACTCTCCTGCGCTGGCCGAGCAAGCTGCTGCTGGAGATACATGGTTGCCCCAGGATGCTGTTGACGGAGCTCAGGAAGCTATGGCAGCTGAGGGTGTGCAAGCTGGTCCGGTACCTGAAACAGAAGGTCAGCAGGAGGAGGCAGAAGAGATGCCAGATGTGGACATCATTAATGTGACCGATAATTAAGAAGTTTTTTTTTATCAATGAACTTTTGGTAGTCTGGCTCTTTGGTGGTAGACTTGTAATATTTTAGACTTTTTCTGGTAGCTCACCATAGTGGCGATTAAACTTTGGGGCCGTACTTTTGGCCACGTTTTGGAATGCCCCTTGCCGTAGTTAGGCAAGTTTTAATTACATCTTGTGTGCTAGATTTCGTTTTTCTCAGTTTAGGAGGTTGCCGTGTCAGCCTGTTGGCTGATTTAGGCGAGTCATGTCATCCTGAGGAGGCTGACTCAGACTCGGCTAGCTGCTGTGTCAGTCTGTTGACTGATTTAGGCATGTGCCGCATTATAAGGAGGGGTGGCCGTATCAACCTTAGAGGCTGATTTAGACCAGTCTTGTCAGCCTGAAGAGGCTAAACTAGACTCAGCTAGCTGCCGTGTCAGTCTAATGACTGATTTAGGCGTATGCCGCAGTTTTTGGACTACTTAACCTTGTTCGTGACGCAAGGTGTGTTCATCACGTTTAAAGCCAACATGGGCGTAATTTAGGCAAGTTTATCGTCGTTCTAGGACCGATGGGACGCTGCAGGATTATGGTAGCTTAGAGATCCCTACGTTCCATATATGTGTGCATGCATGTTGGGGCCCTGATTAATTGCGATTAGTGCGAGCTACGTCCAGGGGGTGATATCAGGGGTAGCTGGGTAAGCGTGTTTAGCTGTCAACCAGGCTCCCTTTCGTATGTTCCAAAGTCCGCCTGGTGAGGGTGCTCCTGGTGGAGAAAGTAGGTTAGGCATGTTGGAGTGTCGTGTGCCTTGTCACCCCGCGTTGGCAGTTGACAGTCCTGCTAGATACACTTTCAACGTACCATAGACATTAGGATTCAAAGTGATGTACTTAGAGAAGCCTCGAAATGCGAAAAAGTCTATCGAATGATATGAAGTACCTGACGCCATCTCATGGGGTACCAGAGCAATTGTGGTCCCAGGACGCTGTCAGACCATACCATCCAATAGTAGTTTGAAAGTTGAAAGAAAACAAAGATATCAGAAAAGGATATGGAATTGGTAGTATGCCTACTACCGGATTTTAATTTCTTTGCTTAAAATAATTTGGCTTTTCATGGTACATTACTCCGTAAGCTAAAATCTACTTATTATTAAAAGTAATATCTCTTCAGGTGAAGTATGTTCCATGGGCGTTGTATGATTTGACCGTCCATAGTCATCAGTCTGTATGCACCATGGCCAACAACTCCTTCTACCTGGTATGGTCCTTCCCATTTGTAGGCAAATTTACCTGCCTTTCGGTTTTTAGTGTTTTGAAACACTTCACGGAGAACCCGGTATCCTACCTCCAGGAGCCTGACTTTCACATTCTTGTTGTAACTCCTAACTACCGACTGTTTTAGGCAGCCAGACGTATTTTTGCACTTATTCTCAGTTCATCTACCGTGTCCAGGCTCCTGACCATCTCTGCATTGTTCAATTCCCCTGTCATACATCCATACGTGTGAGTAGGAACCAGAACTTCTGATGGAATGACTGCTTCCGCACCAAACACCAGGCTGAAGGGTGTTTGGCTTGTTACTATCTTTGGCGTCGTTCTATCTGACCATAATACCAGTGGCAATTCATCTGCCCACTTTCCTCCTAACTCCTGTAACCTCCTTCTCAGATTGTCCATGATAATTTTGTTGCTGGACTCAACTTGCCCATTAGGCTTTGGAGTCCTGGGTGCTGATTTTTTCAAGGTGATGTTCCATCTGGTACAGTACCCTCCAGCATCGTTGGAGATGAACTGTGAGCCATTGACACATATGATCTCTGATGGGATACCAAACCTGCAGATGATATTGCGTTTTATGAAAGAGATGACTTGTTTGTCCTTTACTTCTGTGAATGCTTGCGCCTCTATCCACTTGGAGAAGTAATCTGTCATTGCTAGCATCCATATCCTATTCCCTGTGGCTCTAGGTAGAGGGCCTACTATGTCCATTCCCCATGTCATGAATGGCCAAGGAGAAATGATGGGATGTAAGGGTTCAGCTGGCTGGTGGATCATTGGTGCTGAGCGCTGGCAGGCGTCACACTTGCGTGCGTATTCTGCTGCATCTGCCCTCATTATAGGCCAAAAGTATCCTTGTCTGAGAGCTTTATTTGACAGACTCCTGCCCCCTGCATGGTTTCCATATTCACCACTATGTAGGGCATGCAACACGGTCTGTGCTTCCTCCTTATTCAGGCATCGTAAGTAGGGACCTGCTAATGACTTTCTGAAGAGTGTATCATCAATTAGTATAAATCTGGAGGCCTTTACTCTGAAAGCTCTTACTTCCTTCTTGTCATCTGGCAGCTTGCTATGACGCAGCCAGTCTAGGTAGGGTGTGCGCCAATCCCAGTCATCTGCCTGTATAGTTGGTTGGTCAGGCGGTTGGGAGTCTTCCCTGGCCTCCATAGCTGCCTCAACTTCTACTTCGTCCTGCTGATCCTCCAGATCTCCTTTGTTTATTTCTTCTGTCTTCTGGATAGAAGGTTCCAGCATGTGTGCGATGAGAATGCTGGATAGTTCTGTCGGCTTGAAAGTTTCCCCCAGAGTTGCTAAGGCATCTGCTTCAACATTCTGATCTCTAGGGATCTGCTTAAGCTTGCAAGTTCGAATTTCTATTTTAACTCCTTTACTACTTTTAAGTATGCAATCATCTTTGAATCTCTGGCTATAAACTCATCATTCACATGGTTTACTATTAGTAGAGAGTCACTGGATATGTGTAGGTGCCTGACTCCTAATTCCAGAGCCAGCTGCATTCCTAATATCAAGGCCTCGTATTCTGTTTCATTATTGGTTGCCTTGAATTCACATCTTACTGCTTGTGCTATCAGATCTCCCTGTGGCGACCGCAGAATCAACCTTACTCCTTCCCCCTTTGGTTGGAGGCTCCGTCGATATGCATCTGCCAGACCTCTGCCTCCCTGTTCCCCTCTATGGTGAGGATTTCCTCATCTGCCAGATTTTGGATGGCTGGGCTGAAGTCTGAGACAAAGTCTGCTAATGCTTGTGATTTGATTCTGTTCTGGGATCATACTGGATATCATATCCACTAAGGTGTACAGACCACTTTGACATTCTGCCTGACAGTTTGGGTTTCCTCATGATAGACTTTAGCGGTTAGTTGGTCACAACGTGTATGGTGTGGGACTCAAAATAGGAGCGCATCTTATAAGATGCTACTACTAGAGCTAGTACTAGTTTTTCGAGAGATGTGTACCTGGTCTCTGATGGCAGCAGAGACTTGCTTACATAGTATACTGGCCTCTATTCCTTCTCCTGCTCTCTGACTAGAACATCGCTCACTGCCACCTCTGTGACGGCCAGGTAGAGGAACAGTGGTTCTCCTGGTTCCGGTTTTGATAGCAGTGGTGGGCTGCTGAGGTAGTGTTTCAGCTCTCTGAATGCTTGCTCGTGGTCTGCGGTCCACTCGAATTTTTGGCTTTTCCTCAGTATGTTGTAGAATAACCTGCACTTATCTGAGGATCTTGAGATGAACCTGCTCAGGGCTGCTACCTTGCCAGCTAGTCTTTGAACGTCCTTAGGCTTTTCAGGTGACTCCAATTGCAAGACAGCCTTGATCTGCTCGATGTTGGCTTCTATCCCTCTTTGAGTTACAATGTAACCTAAGAATTTTCCAGAGGATACCCCGAAGGTACACTTAAATGGATTTAGCTTCATTTTGTATTCCCTCAGGGTGCTGAATGTTTCTGCCAGATGCTGCATATGATCTTTGGCTTTATCTGATTTCATCACCATATCATCGATATATACCTCCATAGTTCTTCCTATCTGCTCTTTAAACATGCAGTTGACCGGCCTTTGATATGTGGAACCTGCATTCTTTAGGCCGAATGGCATGACGTTATAACAATATATTCCTCTTTCAGACATGAATGCCGTCTTTTCTTAATCTGCAGGATCCATCTTAATTTGATTGTATTCACTCCATGCGTGCAGGAATGTCAGCATCTCATGTCCCGCTGTCGCATCCACCATTGCATCGATGTGAGGTAGTGGGAAAGGATCTTTAGGGCATGCTTTATTGAGATCGGTGAAGTCCACACATACTCTCACTTTCCATTCTTCTTAGGTACCACCACCACGTTGGACAACCACTCTGGATATTTTACCTCTCTTATCTTCTTTGCTGCTAGAAGGCTATCTACCTCTTGATTAATTACCTTATTTCTTTCTGCTGTGAACTTCCTTCTTCTCTGCTGGATGGGTTTACACTTTGGGTCAACACTGAGCTTATGCGTTATGATGGACGGATCTATTCCTATCATGTCGTCGTGTGACCATGCAAAACAGTCCATGTTATCTTGCAGAAATTTGATTAGTTGCTGCCTTAGGTTCCCTATGCATCCGGCTCCAATTAGCACGGTCCTTTCTGGGTGCAGCTTGTCCAGGTTGATCTGATCTAGCTCCTCGGCTGGGGGCTCAATGTATTCGTCCTGGACAGGCTGCTTCTGTAATTGCTATGCTAGAGGACTGGTGGTGCACTTTAGTGCTTTCTTGTAGCAGCCTCTAGCTTCCTCTTGATCTCCTCGTATTGTTTCTACCCCCCATGGAGTGGGGAATTTTATGCATTGATGATATGTTGAGGGGACTGCTTTCATTTGGTGCAGCCAGGGTCTTCCCAGAATGACGTTGTAGATGGAGGGTCCGTCTATGACCAGATACCTGATTTGCTTGTTGACCCCTCCTACATAGGTTGGGATGACTATCTCGCCTAGTGAGTTGGCTGTCTCCCCGCTGAAGCCTACCAGCGGGATGGTTTTCTTCTGCAAGTCCTTCTCGCTGAATCCCATATTTTCTATAATTTTCAGCATGATCAGATTCACCGAGCTGCCTGTATCTACGAAGACCTTTCGAACTGTGCAGTTAGCCATTGACAGGGTGATTATGAGTGCATCATGATGTTCCCGTTCGTCATATGTGTCTCCTTCATCAAAGGTGACAGCTGGTAAATCACTGTGAGAAATTCTGCAAGAATTTGCTGGTCTATCTCCTTTAGTACCGGTGACATGCCTCTTAGCTGCCGAGTACGTTAGCCCACTTATGTCTGAGCCGTCTATTATCACGTTTATGATCTTGGTGCATGTGGGTGGATTTGCAGGTTTCGTGGAGCCTACCTTATCATGCTGCTTGCCCCCATGTGTTAATAGGTGGCCCAGTTCACCTTGTTCGTACATGCGCTCGATCTCTCTTCGTAGTGTGTAACAGTCTTCAGTGTTATACCCAATATCACGATGGAACCCACACTTCTTTTTGTTATCTTTTCGCCATGCATGTTCTTCTACTGGTGGCTTGGGACACCTTACCCTGTCTCCCATCTCCCTGAGTGCCTTCAGGATTCCTCCGGTGCCTGTAGTGAATCCATACTATGCCAGTGTAGGGAGTTGCTGATTTTCTTCGATTCTGTTGACTCCCCTTCCATATGGCCTATATCTTTCATCCCTCTTACTGGTAGGTTGCTTTCTTCCTGACTTCTCTACGGCTGAGGTACTAGAAACGCTTGGTGTACTAGGTAGGCTAGCTCTGGCTAGGATGTCTTCTTCTAGTCTGATTGCGGCAGCTGCCTTTTCTTGTACTACTTCGAAGCTGTGGCAAGGATGCATAGTTAGCTGCTTATACAGGTCAGAATCATGGTGGAGGCCCCTTCTGAAGGCTTCTATTGCTGTCGAAATATCACATTCCCGTACTGCCACCTTATCATTGTTGAATCTTGTGTTGTATTCTCCTATGGTTTCTCCTGCCCCCTGGACGATTCTGTATAGATCCCCTGCATGCTTTTGTGGCTTCCTACTGCTTGCAAACTGCTGGGTGAACGCGTTTACCAATTCAGCAAATATGGATATCGACCTGTTGGTAGACTTACAAACCAACGAAGTGTCGGCCCTGTTAAGGTGGATACAAATCCTTTACACATGGAAGCTTCTTTGACTTGCCCTACAGTGTCACCTTTGTCATCATCTTCTGTTTGTACTGGCTTATATGGTCAAAGGGATCTGCTGTGCCGTCAAAGAGAGGCATATTCGGACTCGTGAATCCCTTTGGCATAACTGTGATGGATATGGCGTCCACAAATGGCGAGTCGCATAATCACAGTCTTGCTTTCTCAAGTGGGGGAGGCAGTCCTGGAACCCTGCTTAGCATCTCTCTTAACTCTAAGTACTGCTGATTTCTTATGCTACCTGAATCTGGGGTTTGCCTCTCAGCTGCTTGCTGATTTAATATGCCGCCTCCTGACCCAAACTCTTGAAGGTTCTGATGTGTCCCAACAGCTAGGGGGTTGAAGTAACGATTGTTCCCTGCTGCCAGTTTACTTGCTGGTTCCACTCGGATCCTGCTCCAGGTGTCTGGTCAATTGTTGCAGAATTGCTGACATGGGTGCCACCTGTTCGTGCTTCCACGCGGCTGGCTGACGGCCAGTTATCCGGTGTGAGGTATCCCAGTCCTTGTGGGGTTATTCTTTCATCTGATGGTACTGTAGCTAGATCCAACCTTGCTACCAGTTCAGCTGGTATCTGCCGAAGTGAATTCCTGCTGCCTGATGCCCCCTGTGTCAGATCTACTAGCGGAGATCTTCCTTCACCTGCCCTGCTTGCTGGGGTGACAGACTGCTGTTTTAGGATATCTATCTGCGCCCAGAGCTCTCTGTCTCTCTTTCTTGCTTGACTTGACTTTCTTCCGTCTTCTCTCATGTTTTCCATGGCCTTCTGAAGGTTCTCTACGCCAGCGAGCAAGATTTGTGTGGGACTGGGTGGCAGGGTGAGGCCTGAGCTTACTGCTCCCTTATCTGATCTAGCTTGGGTTGTGAAAACAGGAGTTTTAGGAGGTAAAGAGGTTTTTGCCGTTGGTGTGGTTCTTGAGGTATGTCCGGGAGCCTGCGTTGCCACTGTCGATGCTGGATTTTGAGTAGAGGTTGGCGGTGGCGACGGTTGTCTGCTCCCTGACATGGCTTCCGATATTTGCTTATCCATTGCGTATTTAGATTATCAACGATTGACGACCACAATGCCCCACGGTGAGCGCCAAACTATTTAGGTGACTTACCAAATTAGTTGTTTTAGGTCAATGTGGTCTTACTCGTTGGTTAGTCGATTGATTGTCTGTATTTGATGTGTAAATAAGGAAATAAAGCACGTAAAATAGATTGACACGTAAGATTTGGTGACGCGGAAAACCCAATGTGAGAACAACCGCGGGAGGGACGGTACCCTGCCAAATATTGCACTACTCTTGAATAGGAGTATGAATACAATTGAGACGTAATACAAATCTTGCTAGCATGTAGTATTGGACGTGTAGGATCTTGAATGAATGTATGTGTGAATGTCCTCATTTGATCGCTTCCTTGGCTATTTATAGGGTAAGAACCCTAGGCACATCCTACCATGATTATGGAAAGGAATATAACTTCCATAATAACACTTTCCATGTTTTGGCCGTCTCCCTCAATTATCCCTAATCTCCCTGACTTCTCTTTCCTAAACTCAGACGCTTCATTCAATGGGCTTTGGCCTTCTTTTTACGCGCGTGCCGGCCCATTCCCCCTTCCTGGTGCTTACCTCAACCGTGGGCTCCCCTTCTCCTATCCCTTCTCTTATGGTTCATTACTTATTAAGTGGACCTTTCTTATTATGTAATTTTTAGCCCAAATAAACTCCTTTTAAGTGCTCTGAACATGTTATGGAACTCCTTTTAAGCTTTAAAATTTTGACGACCATTTCTTTTAAGTATGTTTGATGATGAAATTCATATCATTTCTGTTTAATTTATTGTGTGTTTTTGTCTTGAACTTCTACATATATTGCATATTTTTGATGACTTTTTTGTTTATTTTTGTAGTTAAATTAATCAACTCATATAAGGAGTATATAATTTTCTTGCCACGTTTATGAAAGTGATATATAACAGACCACCACGGCCTCAATTAAGAGCTTGATTTAAGGCCGGGTGACTACTTATTAAAGGTAATTTATCTAATGTTATGGGTATTTGGTTTGTAAAACTATTCCCCGTTCGATCAATAGTTTACATTTGTTTTATTTTCCCCTCATAAAATAAAGTAAATATAAACTATTCATTAGACATATGGAGTATATAATTGTTTATGTGCTAATGGCATATATTCAACTTAGGCGTAGATTGATATACCACATTCTTTTAATTGTTCTAGACATTGATACATTTGAGCTGACTGATATCAAGGAATACAGATTTGAATTATCCATTAAACTGTGTAGACAAAAACCTTTGTATCTATGTCTTTTTTTTTAAAGTGAAGTGGCTCTCTTAACTCGAATTTCTTATGGTTTGCAGTATGTGGTCAATGGTACTTTTCATTATGGGTCATTCGGATCAAATGCTTAACAAACTCTATACGTCTTAACATACGTTTATAGTAATCTGATCCCTTAGACCCTTACCCGTCATAAATTAGGCTAATTAGGCTATTTCTTCCATGTATATCAATAAGAATTAGTTTGCTTAAATTAATTTGTTTATGTTAGGCCCAGTTTAGCCTTTGGCTTCGACTCTTACCTGGCTCGACCCAACTAGGGCCGACTAAGGCATCCAGAGACCGGACAAATCTAACTACTATTTAGTTGTTGAAGAATATTATGGCAAGCGGTTACTAAATCCTGGAAGAGAAGCCTGATGGTCGGATATAGAATAGCCTGGCAGATTATTAAAGCGGTGGATTAAGAAGATGAACAAGAAATGCGATTGTACAAGTCAATAACCGTGTCCTATTCTCAAGGAAGACCAAGTCTAATTATGAGACTATATCATCCATGAACCTAGACGTGCAAGAGGGGAAAAGGCTAAGAATCAATCGAAGAAGAACGAGTCAACCGAATTAATAGGGAATGTGCCCTATTAATCCGGCAACAACCCCGACAAAAGAGAAGAACGTTGAAGATCAATACAACGTTCATGTTTATGACTATAAATATTGTAATCTGGCATTTGTAAATTCATTCATCATTCATCAGTGTTGAACTACTTCATTATTTATTTTTCATTATTTTACGAGCATCCAATTACTTAAACAAACTTGTATTCAGCTTATCTAAATAATATAAACATTATTCTTTATACATAGTCTTTCCTTGTTATTCATTTACAATATTCCAAACTTATAGAGCTAGATACCCATATTATTCTTTAATCAAGCCGGACCCATTCAGGGAAAATCCTGCTAAAACAATTGGCGCCCGCCGTGGGGCATCTAGTTCTTCAATCAATAAAATTCCCTTTATCATTTTCCATTTAACATTTACACACAAAAATGGTAGAACTAACCCCAGAATAACAACTAGCCGCTGCCCTAGCCAAGATCAAGGAATTGGAGACAATCCAGGAGAAGGCACCTAGGCGAAGGCGAAAATCAATAGGCTGAAGGAATCTGAGTCTAGCCTGAGGAAAAAATTGGAAAATCAGGCTTCGGGCTCCAAGACCAGATTCGAACCAGGAACCCCATTTTCATCCATTATCAAAAACATTGATTTCTCCAATTTTGGAACCCCGGAGAAGGATACATTATCCGGTACCCCAATCATTTCCAATGATGAAACAAACAAGACTAAAGCAGCAATAATGATGGCTATGCTTCAGGAAATTCAAAAACTCCACAAGAAAATAGAAAATATACCCGGAGTACCAGACCTTGTGGCTGAAGTAGAAATTGACAGCTTTGCTGACTCACCCTTTGCAGATGAAATTGCAAAGATTGACCTCCCCAAGAAATTCACCGTCCCATCCATGAGAACTTATGATGGAACCTCTGATTCACAAAATCACGTTGCTATTTTCAAACAGAAGATGCTAGCCGCCTCAATACCCAAAGTGAACTCAGCAGCAGTCTACATGTGTAAAGGCTTTGGTACAACCCCGACCGGAGCAAAGACATTGCAATGGTTCATTAATCTCCCAAATGGAAGCATCAAGAATTTTGCGAATTGATCAATGCCTTCAATCAACAATTCGCAAGCGACGAGAGATATGGCCAAGAGACCTAGTAACTTTGTTCGTGGTAAAACAACTTCCTGAAGAATCTCTCAAAGAATTCCTGGCAAGATTTGTCAAAGAGAAGGTGGCCATTCCCAGTGTGATGAAGAAACAATGTAGAAGCCTTCAGGCAAGGAGTCCTGCTTGACAACGACATCTATGCAGACTTGACCAAGAAAGCATGCCCAACCTTTGCCACTTGTTCAATCCATCGCCTTAGAGCATGTCGATTGGAGGAAGATCTCAACTTCAGGACGAACTCATCCGGAGAAAAGCAAGGCTATGGACACACTAACAGAAAAGCTCCTACCGAAAGGAGGCAACCCCAGATCGCACCCTATTCCAGGGCCCGAAGGATCTGAAGTCAACATGGCACAAGAACACAAAGGTAACCTTTCTAGCCTTCCAACTATTCCCGAATATAACTTCTCTATTAATACTGCAGGATTAATCAAACGCTGGAAAGCCAGGGAGATACGGTCGGGTGGCCCAAGAAATCAGACAACCCCAGGAAAGACCCAACAAGATGGTGTGACTTCCATCAGGACATCGGGCACACCACAGAAGAATGCATCCAACTCAGGAAACAGGTGGCATATCTCCTAAAGAAAGGCTTTTTGAAGGACTTAATCCAAAGAGCCAAAGAACAAAGATGAAGGACAAAACAAGAGAGATCCAGGGAACGACAGAGATCCTCCTCCTCCTCCTCCCCCCATTTATGAAGTTAAGTTCATAAATGGAGGATCATAAATCTGTGGTCTGACCAGCTCAGCTGCCAAAAGAATATTCAGGGAATCCAGACTGCAGCCCCCTTCAAGGTCCAAGTCATTGCCTGCTATCACTTTTGATGACTCGGACCTGCAAGGAGTATCGGATCTACACCATGATAGCTTGGTAATCACCATGCAAATTGGCACAGCTAAGGTATCAAGAATCCTGATAGACGGAGACGCTTCAATCAATCTGGTGATGCTTGACGTCCTCAAAGCTATGAAGATAGATGAAGGAAAGATCATCAAGAAATCCAGCGGCCTGGTTAGATTCAAATGGAGAAACAAAGAACACCCTGGGAGAAATCAGCCCGCCAACCTATGTGGAAGGCGTGGCTTCATATGAAAGATTTAGAGTAATGGATTGCCTATCCTCATATAATGTAATCCTAGGCGACCATGGATCCACAATGTCAAAGCAATCCCATCAACATACCATCAATGTGTGCGATACCAACCGAATGGGGGATAACCACCATCGGGGAGAACAGAGGATGGCTCGGGAATGTTACACTCGGGCTTTGAAACCCTCAAAGTCAGGTAAGTCCCTTGCATAGCAATTAAAGTCACCTGTCAAGGAAGAGTATATTGCACAATCACGATGGAAACAGAGAGGTCATGTTGGACCCGAATTCCCGACAGAAAGTACTTGTAGGGTCGATGCACTGGACTTCGGTCGGACCCAATCTGGTCAGCTTTCTCAAAACTAAAATGTCCTGTTTTGCTTGGTCACATTTTGATATGACTGGTATAGATGCTAATGTTATAACTCATAAGTTGAATATTGACAAATCATTTAAGCCTGTACGAAAAGAGAAGAAAATTGGCTGCAGAGAGGCATGAAATCATCAACCAAGAAGTTGACAAGCTCGGACATGGGAATGATCGGGGAAGTAAAGTACCCCGACTGCTGGCTTGCAAATGTAGTAGTCGTCCAAAAGAAAAACGGCAAATGGAGGGTCTATGTAGACTACACCGACCTAAACAAAGCCTGCCCAAAAGATCCATTTCCCCGCCACACATCTATGCAATGGTGGATGCCACCGCAGCCACGAAATGTTAACATTCATGGATGCCTCCGGTGGATTTAATCAAATAAAGATGCACCTGCAGATCGGAAAGCACAAATTTCATCACCGAGAGAGGTATATATTGTTATACTTGCTATGCCCTTTGGGTTAAAAATGCGGGGCAACCTATCAAAGGCTAGTCAACATGATGTTCAAAGACCAAATAGGAGATACCATGGAAGTCTACATAGATGACATGGTAGTCAAGTCAAAAAAGGCATAAGATCACGTCAAAGACTTGGAAGTAGCCTTTCAAATACTGGAGAAATTCAATATGAAGCTCAACCCACAAAAATGCCACTTTGGAGTCTCAAAGAGGCAAATTCTTGGGCTATATGGTGACAAAAAGAGGAATAGAAGCCAGCCCTGAACAGATCAAAGCTATCCTAGAGCTAGAACCACCAAAGACGGTCAAAGACATACAAAAGTCGACTGGAAGAATAGCGGCCCCAAGATTCATTTCAAGATCATCGAGAGGTGCAAATCATTCTATAACCTGCTAAGGAAAAACAAGGACTTTCAATGGACCCCGATCATCAGCCGCCTTTGAAGACCGAAACATATCTATCCTCTTCTCCCTTGCTGGCAAAACCAATCAAAGATAAACCCCCGACAAAGATACCTGTCGATCCACAAAACTAAATCTTTCGGTGCGGTCTTGGTCGAGAAGCGGACGGACAACAACACCACGTCTATTACGTAAGTAAAAGTCTACCGGATGCGAGAGATCGGTATGGCCTACTTGAAAAATATGTTTTAGCTTTAATTATGAGTTGCACAAAACTAAGACCATACTTTGAAAGCCACCCTATAATAGTCGAACCAATCTTCCTATCAAGTCCGTACTTAGGAAGCCCGAATTGTCCTGGACGAATGTGCAAATGGTCGATCCAGTGAGCACATACAACATAACATTTGAGCCAAGGAGAGCAATTAAATCACAAGCACTAGCGGACTTTGTGGCTGATTTTAGTCCAACCCTAGAACCCGACCTAATAAAAGAAGTAAATAAACTGACCAGCGACCAAACAGACCTAGAATGGACCCTATTTGTCGATGGTGCAGCCAACATGAGGGGCACAGGCCTGGGGGTAGTACTAAAATCGCCACAGGGGGATCAGATAGTACAGGCTATAAGCTGTGCATTTGAGGCTACCAACAATGAGGCAGAATATGAAGCCTTAATAGCCGGATTAAAGGTATGTATTGACCTTGGTGTGCAAAACCTAAAGGTACGTACTGATTCCCTTCTTATTTCCAACCAAGTAAACGGAATAAATACTGCAAAAGACTCAAAAATGATGCTTTATTTGGAAATTGTTCAAATTTTAAAATCAAAATCCCGCAATTTTAATATTGACCAAATTCCCAGGGACTTGAATACCCAGGCCGACGCCTTAGCCGGCCTAGGATCCAACTTCAGTCCCCTTGACTTTGACAAAATACCCATTGTACATTTATTAGAACCTGCAATAAATAAACAAGATGAAAGTTTCCCAATTTATATTGCCAATTCTTGGACAAAACCTTACTATGATCAAGCTACAACAGGGAATCCTTCTCCTAAATAAGCAAGATGCCAGAGCACTAAAAATAAAAGCCGCTTCATATACTATTATTAACAACGTGCTTTTTAAGAAATCGCAGTGGGCCATACCTCGGATGCCTGGAGCCACAAGAAGCGAGCGGATATTGTCGAAATCCATGAAGGATATTGTGGAAATCATAAAGGTGGAAGAAGCCTGGCAAGCAAAGTACTCGAACAGTTATTATTAGCCCACCTTGAGGGCCGATTGCCTGGAATTTAGCTCTAAATGTAAAGCTTGTCAGATTCACGGACCATATATCCATCAACCATCTGAGGAACTACATTCCATATCCGCACCCTGGCCATTTATGAAGTGGGGCATGGATATAGTAGGGAAACTACCTCAAGCACCCAGACAAAAAGTTTTCATGCTAGCAATGACTGATTACTTCTCCAAGTGGATAGAAGCTGATTCATACAGGCAAGTCAAGGAAAAGGATGTCATAGCATTCATCAAACACAACATCATATGTAGATATGGCATCCCCTCTGAAATAGTATGTGACGATGACACACAATTCGTGGGAAAAAGAACAAGCAGACCTTCCGTGCTCAATGGAACATCAACCTGGTAACCTCCACGCCAGGATATCCAAAAGCTAACGGTCAGGCGAATCCAAGAACAAAGTAGTAATCAGTGCAAAGAAGAAACAAGAAAGAAGGAAAGGCGGATGGGGAAGAAGAGCTCCCCCTGGTCCTCTGGGCCGATAGAACCACGCCTAAAACATCCACATGCCAAACCCCTACTCCTTGGTCTATGGATGTGAAGCAAGAAATCCCACCGAGGTCGACATTCCATCAGCCAGATGCGGCCTGAACACAATAACAAGCAATATACCTCTAATAGAGGACACTGACTTAACGGAAGAGTTAAGAGATGCGGCCAACATTAGATTGGCGAAGATATCAAAAAAGAGTTGCAAAAAGCTACAACAACACTCACAAAGCCAGGGTATTCGGGTAGGAGACCTTGTCCTCGGAAAGTCTTCCAAAACACAAAAGAAAAGAATGCTTTGGCAAATTGGCCCCAACCTGGGAAGGTCCTACCTAATTGACTCAATAGTCGGCCGGGGAGCTTATAGATTACAAACCCTGGACGGCGAAATGATCCCAAGAGCTTGGAATATTGCACACTTAAAACTATTTCACATATAGAATATATCTCCCGGTCCGGGTATAATTTTTGTGTTCACATTTCTTGCCCGACACGATGTAAAACTAAATGTATGATACTTGCCATTATATGAATAAATGCCTTATATAATTTCTTCTATTATGTGCCCAAATACTTGTCAATATTCTTATACTTATTTTTACCAAGTAGAATCTTCAATACTTGTTTTACATACTGCATTTTATTTAAAACAAATCTTAAAGATTGGGGGCCACCCCACCAATATCCAACCGATACCCAATTTTCAGGTTGCAAAAAACAGCCTTAAAATACGAGCTCAACTTAACATACAAACCTGGAAAATCTATTCCTGGATTGTATAACATAGATGGGTCATAAGCCCTCCAGCATGTGCAAGGGACATAAGCCCTCCGGGTCAGTGCAACAACCCCACCCATAACACAATAAACTGGCGGATCAACACAAAAATCGGCCCGATCCGAAAAACTAATAATCGGCGATCCAAGGAGAAGACATTCAATACTACAAATGCCTTATCAAAACACAAAAAGGAACCAACAAAGACCAAATATTTATTTACCCAAAATAGCTGGCCTCGCCACAAACCTAATTATTCATTCCAGGAACATTCCCCCTGGATAAGCAAAAAAATACCTAAATATTCATTCCAGGAACATCCCCCTGGATGGGCCAAAACAAAAAGAAAAAACTCCAAACTAAGTAGGTTTTTCACCAAAGAAAGAATGTTCGACTCACAACCATCCACCATTTCCGATCACCGATTTTCCCTTGGAAGGAGGAGAATCCGCCTCATCTTCTTGACCCATATTGGCCAAATCGGGATACTTTTTGGCGTCCAAAGTCGCTTATCACGGTCCGGGTCCCAATTAGCCCGATCGAATCCGGATCCTCATAGCATCAACCCGGCCTTTCCCAAAGAAATACTTGAGCGGATCGGCAAGCCGCGCCTCCACTAGTTCCTTCTCGGCGCCAAGCTCTTCATTTTTCTTGGTGATCTTGCATAGCCTGCTTCTCGGACCAACTCCTCCCTTACAGACTCTAACTCTTGCGTGACAGCCTTCTCGGCATTTTTGCAGCCACCTCACAAACTATAGCAGACCACAGACGCCTCTCTAGTTGTCCCCAGTGAGATTGAAGCACTACCTCATTACTCCTGGATGTATGCGACTCACGGTTAACTTTATCCACTTTCTCTTCCAAGCTAGAAACCCTGGCCTTCAGGCATCCCCGAGTTGACAAGCGTAGAGCAACCCAACATCCAATCCCTACAAAAAATAAAATCAATCAGCCAAATATAAAAGTGACACAAAGAACACACAACAAATAAAATATCTCTTTATAGCTAACCTCCTTAGCTTGAGAAGCAAGTTCAGCAAAAAATTTAAACCTTTGTCACAAGAGAAGTCAAGATAGAGACCACCTTAGTAGAAGACTCAAGGGTATTAGCAATTAAAAGTCGGGCTGCCCATCTTGGCAGAAAATTCATCTATCCATGCCCGGCAAAGATCCATATCATCAATCCTAGCAGACACCTGCCTGATACTCCCGATCGGTTGAGCCTGAATAGGCTCTTTCTCTTTCTCCTTCTCCTCCTCCTCCTCTTCAGGGATGACATCTTCCCTCCTCCTTTTGGGAGCCTGGACTACCTCCGGTGATACTAGCACTGGTGGATCTTGAGGAGGCCGGACATCGAAACCGAGATGTCAAGCGTCTTGTCACTCCCACTAGCCTCCTGGCTCTTGGACTGTTCAAAGAATCCTAGCCACCCCACCTTTAAATCTTTTGCGATGTAAAGCTAGCCACCTAGCAGAAGACCTGAACACTGAATATATAAAGAATGCACATGAATATGAGAAGAGAAGTCATAACAAGACAATAATCAAACACAGAAACATGCAGAAAACATACAGGAAAGAGCAGTGGAACTAGGCTTGCCTTTGGGCACCCCGACAAAGACTCGGCTTTAGTCTTCATATACCGGGGCAATAATTCCCGCCCGGACTAGCAGCCAGGACCCTCTCTTCCCCGGAAATAGCGAGGAAAGCCTCTATCCCGGAAATAGCTTCCTCATCGAGGGGATCGAGTTCCAATCGTCGGGGGCTGCAAAAATTGTCAAATACAAAGGTGAAAACTCAAAACATCCTAATTTCGTATAATATATATTGCAAATTAACGGTACAGGAAACCTACCACTTTCCAGAGGGGGATATCTCAGGTAATCAAAGCCTGACCCCAGGCTCTCAGTCCGGACAAACATGAAAGTCTTTGCCCAGTTTTTATCATCTCCAGAGTCCAGGTTAGTAATTAATGAGGACATTTTCGACTTGATTCTCAAATTAAAACGACCATTAACAGGATTTTTCATATGATATATTGCCTTGATATCATTAATAGTAATTACCAGGTTGTGTTTAGCACATAAATTTTCAATGGAATGAACAAGTTTCCAAACCATTGGCATAATCTGGAAAGGTGATACTTCCATAGCACGAATAGTGTCAATAATTAAGGGAGTAAAAGGTAACTTACAGCCTGCTTTAAACGCCCATTCAAAAATACGAACCAACCAGGTGACACCCGGTTAGCTCGACTGGACAAGACTCGAGAATCCATACCTCGGTCGATTCAGGAATTATTTTCTTCTCCCTTAATACCCTATCATAGTTTGTTTTCAATAAGTTTTCCTCAGGAAAGTAAGGATCCAAAGATTGAAGGGCAGTGAAAATAGAATCCTGATATTTAAAAGCCACAAAGACGAGCGGGAGGGTCAATTTCCATCACTTCTTCCTCCTGGACGTCCGAGGGTTCGACTCTCAATTTCAGCAGCCTTTTCCTTCGGGATGCGATGCAGCTTTTCAGGGTGCAGGACGCTTTTTGGCTCCCATATCCTTTATTATATAGTTTATTGTGACGGAAATTATGAATTAGCAGAGTAAGATTCCTGGAAAATAGGGGAGAATTTTAGAGAAAGTTGAGCAAGAAAAGTGGAAGAAATTTTGTGAAAAAAAAATCCATCGCAAGTACCATATTTATAGGAAAAGAGTAACGGTGCAAAAACCCTAGAAATTGCAAAACTGTCAGCATGACATCACCTAGCCGTTGCATTGTTTAACGGTAAATAGGAGTCTAAGAGTCATTGGGTAAATATGATTCTTTTCATTAATTAACCCGGTAAAATTGACATCTCACCCCTGGCCTGATCCAGCATGGGTAAAATGTCAAGGGGCAATTGTTAGGCCCAGTTTAGCCTGGCTCGACTCTTACCTGGCTCGACCCAACTAGGGGTCCGACTAAGGCATCCAGAGACCGGACAAATCTAACTACTATTTAGTCATTGAAGAATATTATGGCAAGCGAGCTACTAAATCCTGGAAGAGAAGCCCGATGGTCGGTATAGAATAGCCTTTGCGAGTATTAAAGCAGGCTGGATTAAGAAGATGAACAAGAAATGCAGTTGTACAAGTCAATAACCGTGTCCTATTCTCAAGGAAGACCAAGTCTAATTATGAGACTATATCATCCATGAACCTAGACGTGCAAGAGGGGAAAAGGCTAAGAATCAATCGAAGAAGAACGAGTCAACCGAATTAATAGGGAATGTGCCCTATTAATCCGGGAACAACCCCGACAAAAGAGAAGAACGTTGAAGATCAATACAACGTTCATGTTTATGACTATAAATATTGTAATCTGGCATTTGTAAATTCATTCATCATTCATCAGTGTTGAACTACTTCACTATTTATTTTTCATTATTTTACGAGCATCCAATTACTTAAACAAACTTGTATTCAGCTTATCTAAATAATATAAACATTATTCTTTATACATAGTCTTTTCTTGTTATTCATTTACAATATTCCAAACTTATAGAGCTAGATACCCATATTATTCTTTAATCAAGCCGGACCCATTCAGGGAAAATCCTGCTAAAACAATTTACATATTTTGAGTCATCTTTTAATAATGGGTTTTTTCATTGTTAAGTTGAAATAATCTACTCTAGCTGGATTATGAGAATTAGAATGGTGAGATAGGAATCAAAACTATGCATGGATTTCTCTAAGCGTAGTTGTAATTTTCTCATCTAAATGCATTAATGAAGTGCTTAGCTCATTTATCACATGAACCATTATTGAAAATTTTGCCCTCTCTATACACAAGCAACAACGAATCTAGATGATCTTTGACTAAAGAACATGTAGTTTTTGTTTAATGGCGTCTTTCTTAAAATTTGTCATACCGTATGATTTTGAAGTTTTTATAACTAACAATGTTATAACGAATTGATCACACTGATTTGATCCGAATTTTGAAACTTTCAGGCATTTTCTTATCTTACATTTAATGGCTATCTTCTAGGATTTTGTTAAAAAGAGTCGGAGGCAATGTCGTTGCTAATACACACAGAAACAAAATTATTCAACAATGATTGCATTTTTTAAATTGATTTCTTTTCAGAAGAATCTGTTAATTAAAAAGCATTGAACAACCATTTCACGCAAGAGAAACAAAGATAGGAGTGAGACCGATTGACATATATTTGTTCACGAGTATTTCCATCAATTGGGACCTTGGTTATCACAAGAATTGTGCAAGAAAAACATAGTCTCTTCTCTTTGTGACACAATAATTAAAATCTGCTCTATGGTGTGTCTTTTGGTAAATTTCTACCGAATTAGGTTTAGTAAGGTCAATGTGGTCTTATTCGTTGTATGTTGATTGAGTCGTTTGCGTTAATGCTAAGTAAGGAAATAAAGATTGACACGAGAGATTTGGTGACGCGGAAAACCCAATGTGGGAAACGACCGCGAGAAGAGACGGTACCCTTCCAATGAGTGCACTAGCTTTGAATACGAAAATGAGTACAAAGGAGATGCCGTGGTAATTTAGCTAGCACAATGTGTTGTGTTTGTATGATAGTTCTTGAATGAATATTCTTCCTTGTTTCCTTGGCTATTTATAGGGTAGGAACCCTAGCCTTGTCCTACTCCTTGTATGGCAAGTAATATAAGTCCTATCATGCTTCTTTCCATAAACGCGTCCTTGTGCTATATTCTCCCTGATCTCCCTAAAATCTCCCTGAAATCTCCCTGATGATCTTCAACACGCGGGCTCTTCCAAATTGCTAGCTTCCTCGGCCCAATTCACTAAACCAGCTCTAATGGACCCAATCATATGTTGGCCCAATAATATGCAGAAATTGGTCCAAACAGTTTGCCCCCAATTCTTTGTGAGACACGTCTCGAGGCGTCGAATAAGGAATTACTGATTTTAAATCCTGCGCCGTCTTTTGCACAACTTCTCAGACATTTATCATTGCCCCTATTCCTTCTCCTCATTTCCCGCACCCTATTCTTCTCTCTTCCTTTATAACCCCAACTACTCACCTACCTTCCTCATTAACTTTAAATTTTAAAACCCTTACTTCTCTCTAAAACCCTTCTTCTCCCCCTTGCTCTCTCGCCGGATTTCCGCCATTTTCACCGCTGCTTTGCTTCATCATGTACTTCCTTCTTCCCGTATCTTTATTTAATCCTCTTTTCTCCCCTTTTCCGATCATGGGTAAAGCTCGCCATACTGCCTCAACCTCTGCTCCGGCCGATCAAAACCCAGACCCTACCTTTCCATCCCGCAACCTTTTCGTTCACCCCCACGACTGCAATTCTTCCCTGACCACCACCGACATCCCTTTAATCAAAGAGTTATTGGGTCTTGGCGATGGGGTTGATATCTCCATTCCTGAGCCTGTCCAAAAGGCGGATGCCATCCGTGCAAGATGGGTTTGCTTTTACCTCTACCCCTTCAGATATGGTCTTCGATACCCCTTTCCCAAACTTATGCAAGATTTTCTTCGAACCAACAACTTTGCCATGGCCCAAATTTCTGCCAATATTTGGAGGGTTCTCCTCTACTCTCTGTCAGCCAGCCAGAATACGAGCAGCACCATTAGTCTTGGTGAGCTGGCTCACATGTATGAGATCCGGTCCTTGGGAAGGGGCCAGTTTTACTTTTGCGGTCGTGGCGAGACTCCCTTCATGCATGTGTTGAAGTCTAGGGATGAGAAATGGTTTGAGGAATTCTTCTATCTGAGGAAGGCCTCCATCCAACCACCTGCCGATTAAATTTTTGAAGACTGGATCCTAACCTCGAGTAAGTAGACCTCTTGGCGCCTGTTCTTGTTTTTCCTATGCTTACCGGCTTACTTCTCGTTTCTGTGCAGGCCCCTGCAATTTGACTCGTCTAGGTGACCCGACATCTGCCCGCAACAAGCTGTTTTGCATCTCCCTTCCTGACAGGAAGTTTCCTGATCTGCTACCTGGTTTTTCGCCTGCCTCCTCCTCCAACCCTCAACAATCAGCTCACATCATGTCTTCTGGTATATCACCTTATACTGTCATGCTAACCATTTTAACTTATCGTCTCTGATGCCTGACATCTTGTTGTTTTATCTGGTATTCCTGACACCTGATTGCAGGTTCCAAAGTCGACCCTCTGGAGGCCATCCTTCAGAGTGCTAAGAGAAACATAGCTGCTGGGAGTCCTGACGTGCCTTCTGCGTCTAAGAGGAGTGCCCCTGCTGCTTCCTTTCAGTCTCCTCCTGCCCATTCCAGCGCTGTTCGCCCTGAGCCTCTGGAAGTCAGTCCTCTGTCCCGTCATCCTCCTACCCCACCTGCGAGTCATGCTGCCACAGCTAGTGGCGGTATCATCGCCCACTTTCCCGATGGGTTTGGGAATGTAGACAAGGTGCCATACTGGCCTGAGATCGACCAGATCCTTTTCCCTTCTCTGGTGGAAGCTTTCGCGGAATTCTCCCCTGAAGAGATGGCGGAGAACGATGTGCACAATCCCTTTATGGTGAGTACTCCTGTTCTGCTACCTGTTCTGAATCTTTCCATATTGAACTTGCTAACTCTTTCTTTTTTGCTAACAGGCTTTTCAGTCAGCTCTTTATAATAGGAAGATGATCAACGTGGTGCAGACCACCATTCGGGCTACCAATGCCAAGAATCATGAGCTGTCTGGGACCATTGCTGACTTGGAGCAGCAGTGCTCTGACCTAAGGGGGCGTGTGGTGGAGCTGAAGGTTGAACTAGCTGGCGCCATAAAGAAGTTGAAGGAGGGAGCTGATCAGTTGGCGCGCACTCAAGAAGTGTGCAGTACTCTCTCTGGTTCCCTTAAGCGCTCTGATGAAAAGATCAGTGAGCTGATCTCCCTTACCACCAACATTATTGCTTATGCCACCTAGCGGGGGAAGATCAGCTGGATGCGTGCTGCGCTTGCTGAGCCTCCAACCCTGCAGGCTATAGAGGAGGAAGAGAGGCAGCTGGAGACCCTTTACCCTGTTCAGCCTTACTTGAGCATGCTGATGCCTGAGGTCGGTAAGGTGAACTCTCATGCGCTGATGGAGCAGACGGCTGTCGAGGAAGCTGATTCCTTTCAGGAGGCTACCGTTGCTGAGGGAGCTCAAGAGGCTGTTGGTACTAAGGGCGTGCAACCTGGTCCCTGTGTCTGAAACGGAGGGTCAGTAGGAGAAGGCAAAAGAGGTGCCAGAGTGAGAGGTCATCGACCTGGCCTCCAGTTAAAAGTTTTTTATTTTAAACTTTTTGAATGATAGTCTGACCCTCTGTGGTGCAGTGTGGTGCAGACTTGTAAGAAGTTTTTAGACATTTTGCTTTGTGTTTCCCGCCCTGGTGGCGGTTAACTGAACTCAGGGCCATGCCTGCGTTAGTAGCGTGCTTGGCCATATTTTGAAATGCCTCTTGCCCAGTTTTGGCAAGTTTAACTTGCAGCTTTTGTGTACTTATCTTAGGAAGCTGCCGTGTTAGCCTGCTGGCTGGTTTTAGTTGGTAGTGGCCGTGTCAACCTGGGAGGTTGATTTAGACCAGTCGTGTCAGCCTGTGAAGGCTGATTTAGACTCAGCTAGCTACCGTGTCAGTCAAATGACTGATTTAGGCGTATGCCCCATTCTGGATAGAAAAAAAGCAGTTATTCTAGCTTGTGATGAAAAATGACTTAGTAACTTTTCACAACCAACTCTCATTTAACATCATGTTAACCGGTTGTGAAATAACAAACCTGTCACACGTGAAAGTCAACGCAATTCAATTTGTGAATTTGTGATGGAAGAAGTGAAAGACAGATTAAGCAGCCTACCAGAGGAAATTTTCATTAAAATCTTATCATTCATGCCAACAAAACAAGTCATAACCTCGACATCATTTCTCTCGAAACGATATCGATTCCTCTGGCTTTCTCTATCGTCCTTATACTTCAAATCGTGCATTTTATATCTGATCTAAAAAAATGTTATGTACGGAGTATTTGATACTCCCTTGCATCCACACTATATAAAAAACGACACTTAAATATATCAATTAGTTTCACAATAAACGGATATATCCGTCTAAAGTAAAAGACGGGTTAAATAGGAATTTCCTTTTCTCCCGTTTTTTCTTCCACGTGTCCGAAGTCATTGCAAGAGTAATCCTATTCGATTTCAGCCCCAAATATCGAGTATTAATTCATTTTGCACTATTTTCCGAGGCTCGACGAATGCTGGTTTATCGCATACCAGAACACCCAAATGTCCTCTGTTTCTCCTGAAATTTTGTGTGGCAGATTTACCTGATCCTAGGAACCTTCTGTGTGATTTCCAAAGAATTTTATTCCGGGACCTTGGAATCTCGAAAACTGTATATTATACATTTCATTTTGAGTCGTTCGTGAGATCGTACCAGACCACATTTCTTTTTCACCAGTTTTTTTTCCACGTGTCAGAGCTCATTGCAAGAGTTAAACTATTTGATTTCTGCCCCAAAAATCGAGTATTAATTCATTTTTCACGATTATCCGAGTTCGGCGAATGCTGGTTTATCGCATACAGGAATCCCCAAATATCCTCCGTTGCTACCCAAATTTTGTGTGGCCATTTTACCTGATCTAACGATCCTTCTGTGTGATTTTCGGAGAATTTTGTTCCGTAACCCTGAAATCTTTAAAACCTTGTATTATACACTTCATTTTGAGCCGTTCGGGAGGTCGTACCGGACCACGTTTCTTTTTCTCCCTGTTTTTCTACCACGTGTCCGAGGTCATTTTAGGAGTTAACCTATACGATTTCAGCCTCAAATAACGAGTATTAATCCATTTACCACGCTTATCCAAGGTTCGACGGATGCTGGTTTATCGCATACCGGCGGCACTCCCAAATGTCCTCCTTTGCTCTTCAAATTTTGTGTGGGCGCTTTACCTGATCCAAGAAAATTTCTGTGTGATTTCCATAGAACTTTGTTCCGGGACCTTGGAATCTCGAAAATAGTCTATTATATACTTCGTTTTGAGCCGTTCGTGAGGTCGTACCGGACCACATTTCTTTTTCTCCCAGATTTTAAACCACATGTCCGAGGACATTGAAAGAGTAAACCTATTCGATTTCAGCACCAAATAACGAATATTAACTCATTTTTAAAGATTATCTAAGGTGCGACGAATACTGGTTTATCGCATACCGGAACCCCCAAATGACCTTCGTTGATCCTCAAATTTTGTGTGGCCAACTGGCTAATTTACCTGATCCAACGAACCTTATGTGTGATTTCTAGAGAATTTTGTTTAGGTACTTTGTAATCTTGGAAACCGTGTATTATACATTTCATTTTGAGCCATTCGAGAGGTCGTACTGGACTATTTCTCCCTGTTTTTCTATCACATGTCCGAGATCATTTCAGGAGTTAACCTATACGATTTCAGCTTCGAATAACGAGTATTAATCCATTTCCATGATTATCCGAGGTTCGACGAATGCTGGTTTATCGCATACTGGCACTCCAAAATGTCGTCCTTTGCTCCTGAAATTTTGTGTGTCCGCTTTACCTGATCCGAGGAACTTTCTGTGTGATTCTCAAAGAACTTTGTTCCGGGACCCTGGAATCTCGGAAACAGTCTATTATACACTTCATTTTGAGCCGTTCGGAAGGTTGACTGGACCACATTTCTCTTTCTCCAGTTTATCAACCACATGTCCGAGGACATTGCAAGAGTAAACCTATTCGATTTTAGCCCTAAATAACGAGTATTAAATCATTTTTCATGATTATCCGAGGTTCAACGAATGTTGGTTTATCGCATACCGGAATCCCCAAATGTCCTCTGTTTCTACTCAAAGAAACCTACGGTTTGATTTCCGGAGAATTTTGTTCCGAGACCCTAGAACCTCGAAAACCGTGTATTATGCACTTCATTTTGAGCCGTTCGGGAAGTCGTACCGGACCATGTTTCTTTTTCTCCCGTTTTATATACCACGTGTCCGAGGTCAGTTCAGGAGTTAGTCTATACAATTTAAGCCTCAAATATCGAGTATTAATCCATTTTCCACGATTATCCGAGGTTTGAGGAATGTTGTTTTATCGCATTCCGGCACTCTTAAATGTCCTTTTTTGCTCCTCAAATTTTGTGTGGTCGCTTTACCTGATCCGAGGAAAGTTTCTGTGTGATTTCCAGAGAATTTTGTTCCAGAACCCTGTTATCTCGAAAACAGTGTATTATACACTTCATTTTGAGCCGTTTAGGAGGTCCTACCGGACCACGTTTATTTTTCTCCCGGTTTTTCAACCACGTATCCGAGGACATTGCAAAAGTAAACCTATTCGATTTTAGCCTCAAATAACGAGTATTAATTCATATTTCAAGATTATCCAAGGTGCGGCGAATGCTGGTTTATTGCATACCGGAACCCCCAAATGTCCTCTGTTGCTCCTCAAATTTACTGTGGCCAATTTACCTCATCCAAGGAACCTACTGTGTGATTTACGGAGAATTTTTTTCCGGCACCCTGGATTCTATAAAATCGTGTTTTATACACTTCATTTTGTGCCGTTCGGGAGGTCGTGCAGGATCACGTTTCTTTTTCTCCCGTTTTTACTACCACGTTTAATTTAGATTCATTTTAATTTAGCTCATTTTAGTTTAGTTCAGTTTAGTTCAGCTCATTTTTTCATAAATAAACTCTTACTTCAGTTCAATTTAAATTCATTAAGTTACTTTAACTCTTTTCAGCCGAAAGGAAAGAGGTATAACTTTATTCTAAAACACCAAAACTAAATAATAGAATGAATTAAAATTCATTAGATTCCTTTTCAATGGAGCCACCCAAACATTCCAATGGGCCTCATTTCAAAATGTTTTAGTCCAAAATAATGGACCTAACTTACATAATGTTGTGTGATTCAGGATTTGCGTATAAATAGAGTGATTGAAATGTGTAAACCTCAAAACCCTAAAAATGAAGAACAGCACAATTGAAATGTACAACTGTCGTTTGAGCAGCCTACCAGACGAAATCCTTGTTCGAATCCTATCATTTTTACCCACAAAACAAGTGATAACCTCCACAACATTGCTCTCGAAACGATACCGATTCCTCTGGTTTTCGCTAACATCTTTGATCTTTCATTACGATGGAAACAAGGATAAATCACCTTATTTTACAGATTTCATGGCAACAACTTTGATGTTCAACAATTCCAAAACTCTTGAAAATTTCTCCATCAAATTTAACTACTGGTACTACCCAGGCCCGTTCCTGAGTATTCTGGGGCCCTAGGCAAAACCGTACATCGGGGCCCCTTTAAAAAAAATTATTACTGCATAATAAAAATAAATAAATAAATAAATAAAACATACAACATCAATTTTATTAAAATCCATTGTTAACTCGTGGTAGATTGTAATCCTAAAAAACGGGTTCTACGAGCATTCTGAGATGCAAAATCATTGATGAAACATTAACTTCAATGTCTTTCAAAAGTTCCTTCTCGATTGATAAATTGCAACACCATTCAATCGTTATTGTGACATTGATGACCTCAAGTAGGTTTTGATCAACTTTAACTTCAAAAAAATTTCAGTTGAAGGCACCGTCACTGGAACTGTTAAAAAACTTTTATAAGCAATAGAAGCAACTGTTAAAAAATTCTATAAGCAATGTTGATACTAGATGTGAAACCTTCATCTCTAAATATTTCAAAATATGACAACATGCCTTGAACTTGTTCTATGGTGTATCAATTCACATGGACTTAGATTTTAATTTCTTGCTTACCATATATATATAACAAACAAAATTTCATACCAGATAACAATATCAAGCAAAAACTCAAAACGCTTCACTTTTCGACTTTGCATCACTACCACAAGAATCGTATAAAACTGTCAAAGTCATTCTTATCTGAGGAGCTTGAAATCTAATAGATTTAACACTTTTAATTCGACTCTCACAACAAGGATTAGATAAACATTTCAAAATAAGTTCAGGAACAATAGCAAGCAAAATTTTCCTTCTTTTTGTATAACCAAAAAACAATGTATACAAGCATTGAACAATTCCAAAAAATGAAATAGCTCTAGTGCAAGAATGTGTCATATAGCTAAGAGCAAGATTCAAACTATGACAAACACATGGCATATATAACGCACTCGGGTTTACTTCAAGTAGACGCATTTAAAATATATATATATATATATTTTTTTTTTAATATGATTTTTTCTCTTTCCTTATTTCTAATTATACTAATATTATTATAAGCCCTAGACGAATGGGCCCCTTTCTACCCTGGGCCCTAGGCCACGGCCCCTCCAAACTACCCTCAGAACCGGGCCTGGTACTACCGTTCTAATAGGTGCACAACAGTCGATTCTTGGCTTCGTTACGCAACAATGAAGTCCGTCAAACAACTGCATCTCCACCTTAGTTCAGATTCCTATAAGTACAGCTTACCAGTATCGATTTTTAACAACAATGCTGTTGAAGTTTTGAACTTTAAGAGATGTCAATTTGACTCGTTTCCTAAGACTGTGTCATGGGATTCGCTTAAGTCGTTCTGTGCTACGAAATGTGGCTCAATTACTAGAGACACCATTCGGGTCATCGTGAAAGGCAGTCCAAAGATTGTGTGCATAGATACTATTGATTGCTATGATCCTGATCAAGGTCGCAATGTGGATTTTCATTACGAGTTTATCCGGAGTTGACTTTTATTTTGTTCCCCGTAAAAAACACAAGGGATATTCTCTCGTGTACCCCTCAACTTTTTCATTTTCTATAATATACCCCTCTTTTCATGCAAAAAAACTTTGACCGTCAATAACTTTTGGCTACAAGTTCAGAATACGATAATTTTTTTTTTTCAAATTGACCGTCTTTAAGAGGTCTTCCGTGTGAAAAAAATTCACCGACGTTTCAACTCATAGTCGGGAATTATGGTCGGTCAAAGTTTATTCGTTAAAAAATGTTTGACCAACCATAACTACCGGCTACGAGTTCAAAAAGCGGTGAATTTTTTTTTTCAAATTGAAGGCCTTGATGAGATAATTGGTTTGAAAAAAAAAATTACCATTTTCTGAACTCGTAACAGAGAATTATTGTCGGTCAAAGATTTTTTATGAAAAACGAGGGGTACACAATAGAAAACGAAAAAGTTCAGGGGTATACGAGAGAATATCCCAAAACACAAATACTTGTGTGACATGACCTTATGCCTTACCCAAGCATACTCTAAGATGGGTTAGTTTTGTAATCATGATTTGTTGGTGATTGTATTTGTTTTAGACAACATTTGTGTAAAACCGTCTTTTCCGTTTGATAAAATTGGTGGGTTAGATACTTATACTCCCTCCCTCCGTACCATACCAAAGGTAACACTTACTATAAACGGACGTATCACACCAAAGGTAACATTCCTTATTTGGCCCACAATATTACCAAGTTATCCTTATATCCATTTGATATTTACACAAAATGCCATTACATACCCCACCTACCAACCCACAATTAAACCCACAATTATATAGCCCACCTATTTTTTCCCTCTTACCGTTACTTTTTCCACCTTTTTTTAAATACTCCATTTTCCCCTACGTTACCTTTGGTGTGGTACGGAGGGAGTATGTCTTTGTGATTTAATTTTTGCTCTATTGACGAACATGGTTGAATGTAGACTTGTACTTGGGCCGGGCTAGGGTTGGGCCGAGCTCTCCTGGTCAGATTCTGGTCAGGCCAAGGGGGAGGGGCGAGCCTGGCTAGGATATACTTGGCCCGGGTTGGCGGGCCTTACCAATTTATTTACTTTTTTTTTTATTTTCTTGCTAAAATGGTGGGTCAGGCTGGAATTTTAGGACCCGTGACAGGCCCTACCAACGGCCGGCCAAGGTCGGGCCAAGTTGCATAAAATAACGGACCAATGCAGGACGGGTTGAAAGCATGTAATTTGATGGAGAGTTCTCTAATCGTCCATCTTGTTGGTAGAAATTCTAAGATTTTCGATCTTTTTTTTGTTGAGAAAAACGCCCACAAGGGCATTACCTTAATAACGATAAATCATAAATTACAGCACTGTTAGCGATTGGAGATTTGGAGGTAAAACATCCAACCAAAACGAACTACCAACTACACGAGGAGTAATTTGAGCTAAAGCATGCGCTACGCAATTATTGACTCTAGACGCGTGAGACCATAAAACAGAGAAAAACTCAGTACATAACTCAAAAATATCGTCAATAATCTGCGAGAAAATGCTCCTCCCTTGTCGTCTTTCCTTCGGCGTGTCGATGACCTGTAAGCAGTCACTCTTCACCACCACTTGTTGATGACCTCTATTCCTTGCCGCTTGAAGACCGTCCAACACCGCTACCGCTTCCGCAAAGTACGGCTCCCAATATTGCTCTCGTACAACAGCTCCGCCCCACAACACACCTCCTCCTTCGTCCATGCACACCATACCCGTACTCACCCTTTCCCCCTCCTTCACCCCGACATCACCTTCACATAACCCTCCGACGCTACTTTCCAACCACCACCCCTCTCTCCTCTATTCTGACCATCTATAGGCCGCCCCTCCCTAGCAGCCGCTATATCGATAATGCCCTCACTGACCACATAACGCACCCGCCTCACAATTCTACGCGGCTCAACCTCCACTTCATCAAACACAACCTTGATGCGGTGCTCCCATATCGCTCAACAACCAATCATAAATTTTCCACACTCCCATTCACCCAACTCCTTCTACCTAGCCTCCACCTATTGCGGAACATCACTCTCCCCCTCCCCTTCCCACGTGAACCCCAACTCCTCCCATACCCATTGTGCCACTCGACAATAACGAAACAAATATAATGAAGACTCGACTCATTAAAAATATGCATAAAACGACAAGAATAAGACTCACCTCCAACTCGAGCGATGATGTTTGCTTTTGTTGCCACTGCCTCCCTACACAGCTGCCAGAAGAAGAGCTTAACACGGGGCCAGACCGGAACCTTCCAGACTGATTCCACAACCATCTTCCCCTCTCCCCATTTGACTGCTCCGCCATATCCATCCCCTCCCCCGCTAGCATTCTATACGTCGTTCTCACCGAATAGAGCCCGTCCCTTTCCAACCCCCAAAATCACAAGTCAAGACCACGAGTTGTGCTAATTCGAACATTAGTTACCCCTTCTCGCTCAAACGGCAAGAAGAGTTGGTCAACCTTCGCCACATCCAATCCCGTCCCATCGACATTCAAAAGATTCGCCACCACCATTTTCTCATTACCACTAACACAAGGAGAAATGATTTTCCCCGTTTGCGTCCCTGGAATCCAAGCATGCTTCCACACAAACGTATCACGACTCTCCAATCCTCCGCCTCATCCCCTTCTCTAGAACCACCCGCGCCTCAATGAAACCACGTCACGTATAATTCGGGTTATACCCGACCCCAGCATCCATAAACTCACCTTGCGGATAGTACCGACCCTTCATAATCCGTGTCCATAACCCGTCCGGACAAGTAGTCAATCTCTAGGCCTATTTACCAAGCAAAGCGAGGTTAAAGAGATGGAAATCCCGGAACCCGAGCCCCCCTCTTCCCCCTTTGGTTTACATATCTTCCGCCAAGCCCCCAAAAAATTCCTCGTTGCCCCTCCCCATGCCCTCACCAGAAGCGCGATACCATCGATCTAAGCTCATCACAGAAATGCGTAGGAATTTTGAAAACACTCATCACATAGGTAGGGAGTGAATTGGCCACGGCCTTTATAAGAACCTCCTTACCAGCCCTCGACAATATTTTCCCACGCCACCCTTGCAATCTTCTGCTCAACGTATCCCGAATAATATCAATGATAACCTTTTTGGACCGCCCAATAACAGTTGCCTATCCCAAACATCGCTTCAGCTCATACACCTCGGCTACACCAAGCCTCTCGGCCACCCTTTCCCGCTGCCCTCTCGGAACACCCTTACTAAAAGAAACAGTCATTTTATCAAGACTAACCAACTGACTAGAAGCCGCCTCATATCGTCACAAAATACAATTAATCACATCTGTTTCCCCCAACGTGGCCCGGAGAAAGAAAATGCTGTCATTCGTGAATAATAAATGAGAAACAGAGGGCGCGCTACTAGCCACACGAAGTCCATGTATAGCATTTATCTCCACCGACCTTCGCATCAAATTAGACAAGGCTTCTGCACAAAGAATGAATAAATATGGAGAGAGAGAATCCCCTTGTCTAAGTCCTCTAGCTGGCCGAAATTCCTCCTTGGGTGACCCATTAATTAACACAGCAAAGGTAACCGTTGTCACACAGTCCATAACCCGTCGTATCCAATTCCCATCGAACCCCATCGTCACTAGCACTCGTCTTAGAAACTCTCATTGCACTCTGTCATACGCCTTAGCCGTGTCCAATTTAATCGCCATATGCCCCTCTTTAGACCTGGAATTCTTCATATAATGAAACATTTCAAAAGCAATTAAAATGTTATCAGAGATTAGTCTTCCGGGCGTAAAAGCACCCTGGTTTTCCGACACATTCTCCCCCAGAAAAGATTTCAGTCTATTAGCGAGAACCTTATAAACCAGCTTATAGGCCACATTGCACAAAGTAATTGGCCTAAAATCACGCATTTTATCCGGTGCTTTCTTCTTGGAAATTAAGTCTTATTTAGCTTAGCTGGCGATGATTCCCCGCGTAGGATACTTAGGACTAAACTCAAAACATTCGGGCCAATAAGATGTCAATAAGTCTGATAAAACAACCCATTCATTCCATCGGGTCCCGAAGCTTTAAGAGGGTGCATTTGATTAAGCGCGTCAATCACCTCTTCCTCACGATAATCAGCCTGTAACCAAGAATTCGTGCCCATAGCCCGATCTAAAACACTCTACCTATTAGCATCCCCACTTTGGCCATTATCAAAAGTGAACTGGTACCCCTCCTAATCTACATCCCTCAGACCACACTCATCCACAACCGTATGAAAATTATTCATCTGCCACTAAGGTCGACTCCATCCTTTCATTTTAGTAGAGTATAATATCTCATTAAAGTCACCAATGCAGAGCCAAGGTAAAGACGACTTTGTATTAAGCAACCGAAGTAGCTCCCAGGATAAATGACGATCACAAACAGTCGACCATCCATAAAAACCCGTCACATGCCACACTCTACTATCCTCATTGACCGTGAAATCAATGTGATGCACCAAGGCCGACATAAATTGACACTTTATATTATCTCTTTGCCAAAGAAACGCGAGACCCCCCCGAACGACCCATACTATCCACTTCCATCCCATTATAGCCTTCCAACCTCTCCCTCACTCTCCACGTGTCACAACCACACAACTTCGTCTCGCAAAGAAATAGCATGGTCGAGGCTTCCCTTCGCACAAAATCGCGAAGGGCTCGCACCGTGTCGGGGTTACCCAATCCCCGACAGTTGAGGCTTAAGATATTCATTTGGCCTGGCGGGGTTGAGCTCCCTCAACCTCCGCCTCAGGTATTAAGACGCCCCTCTCTAAAAGCATTCTCGATTTCTTCCCACCCTCCATGCTGCGACCATCCTCCCTCCCTCGTTTCCCTACGACAGCCATAACCACTTCCCAGCCTCTTTTTCACCCTTTCTTTCCAGTCTCCTCCACGTCTTCCCCATAACGCTACCACTTCTCCCCCCACCCTCCCTCCTTCCCTCCTCGATTACCCCCACTACGTTCTCCACCAAACTTCACTTCCATTACGCAAGTATCATTATTAATGGAACTCACCCCTTTGCCTTCACGTGCCAACATTTTCCTAGCTTCCAGCCCCTGTTTGTCAGCCCTCGTTCCACCCCCTTCCCCCCTTTCCATCTGCACTACACGAACCTCCAGCCCTTCCCTTCGCTTCTCAGTCCCTTTGCTGCCCACACCCTCATCCCCCACACCCTCACACGTCGAAGCCAGCTTCTGCCCACCATCACCATTCCCTCCTTTCTTGCATTTGATATTAAGCGCAATGGATTGAGGTTTCTTTATCATTTTAGTAATACCAGCTTCCGCTTCAGCTTTCCCCACCTTGTCAAACTCCGCATTCAAATCCCTCCTAGCCTTTCCTGTCCCCTCCTTAACAGTCTTAGTGACTTTCCAAGGCGAAGCCCACAGCCACTCCCCGAACCTCAGTTCATCATCATCATAAGGACCGTTCTCGCAATCCTTTTTCCCCATGCCCGATGACCCCACACCCATAGTAGAAAATTGGAAGTCTCTCATACTTAACTTTAAAATCTACCACTTTTACCCTCCGTCATCTTTATAGGAATCGAGTTTTCAATGGCTGTCTCACATCCTGAAGAATGTGGAAGCGGATTGCTCTATCAATTTTAGTATTGGGTCCAAATTCAGCATCAATAAACGTACCAAGGCACGCTCCAATCTTCCTTGCGTTGTTCACACTAGTACGTCCTCCAATGGGTAGATCATATACACGAGACCAAATAGGAAACCGAAAAAGAGGAACGTCCATGAGTTTACCTTGATCGTTAGGTTCGTTGAAACACCATATGAATTTATTGAAGTGCCATGGTTGGCCCTCCAAAACCCTAGCTTTGCACCTCTCTGCACCGAACTTGAAGACAAACAATTTCTCTTTAGCATCGACTACATTCCCCAGCATAGGCTTTGTCGGCTTCCATAATCGAATCATGGTATCGATCGCCGCTTTCACGTTGATAGATTTCGAAGACCAAATTTTACCCACAAGCAATAAATGACTCTTCTCCTCCACGGCTTCAATTTCATCATCCCAGACTATCTCTTGATTGTCACCCTCACCCATAAGCTCTTTCCCGTTCTATGACCGACCCGGTGAATCGCCCATCATCTGACCCTGCATAAAGAAGCAAAAAAGACAACAAAATAAACAAACAAAGGAGAACAAATCTCACGATCAAGATCATGAGAGGAGACCTCGAGAAGAAGGAAGACTCTAAGAGGAAAATAGACGGAAACCCTAGGAATTTTTAGACCAAACCCTAGACTTTTTTAAGATTTTTGATCATTTTCTTGTTACACTATACGAACACTTCAAATCGTGCATTTTATGTCTCACCCAAAAAAAAAAAAAAGTACAGAGTATTTAATATGAAGGAAATGTAGATTTATATACATACTAACATACTCATATATGTTTAAACTAATTTGTCATAAAATTAATAAAGGTCTTATGCATGCAAACAAATTAGCAAAATAAAGAAGAAATCACCCTTACATTGTAATTTCGGTTCTTATGGGCACAAAAGAAATCTCCTTTTCTTTTGTTCTTGAGCTTTCCTTTAATGGAAGAAACAAGATCCAAGTGTAGGATCTCTCCTTAGGAATAATACCCAAAGCTTACTCTTAATTAAAATCAATATTATGTATACTAGGTAATATTAATTTTATAAGAAAAATGACCCAAAAATATTTGGTTTTTGGCTCCTAAAACCGGGTAGGAGAAGAGGAGAGGAAGAGAATTATTTTTGTCTCTCTAAAAATAATTTTTATCAAGTGAATGAATAAAATTATTACCTCTCCATTCATAAGGTGAATAATAATAATTTAAGCAAAAGAACCCTTGTTCTTTTCTAGGTAGAACCGGGTAGGAGGGGGAAGTATGGCTAATGCATGCACAATTTGTTCTTTACAAGAATGTGTAGGGTGCATGGCTAGTATTAGGTTAATCATCATTATGCTTTCCATTAACTTTAATCAACATATTATATATGTTAATTCCACCCAATATTTCGGCCAAATAGATAATATGGTCTCCATATTATCTTTGTCAATTTGTCTTATGTTACATGTCATATGTAATATAAATTTCGTTATGTATTTTTAACATATTAAAAATCAACGTATTAATAAAAATACGTCATATGCAAAAATCGACTTAGCAATTCACAATTACTGTACCAAAATATTTTACCCATTATAAATCACAATAAATTGCATTTATAATAATTCATTCAATTTCAATTGTTTCTTTAAACAATAATTTCATCCGAGCAATGATACTATTCGATCACTCAGACCGTATCTCATTTAATCACATTACAATGTGATACGTAAATTTTACTTCCAAAATCGTCCGTCAATTTTTCAAGTAATTTAATTAACTCGTAACATTATACGATTAATTAAATGATCAATTAAGAGTGTTGCCCTATAGGTATGACCTAGGGGTCAATCGATCACCACCGTCGCACGACGAGTAATGTCAAACTCTAGTCGCCAATCATTACCGATATATGTTGACCAATTGACATAAAAATACTTCCCAATTGTATTCTTTAAAATGAGATTTAATAATGATATTTAAATCATATGATCGCACTATTGTTGAGGACACATTTCCCAACAATCTCCCACTTGTCCTCGACAAGTGTGCGTCACCAATTCTCTTGTCCTATTACTATCTTCCACTCAATGCAAGGTGTCTTTCAGGTCGTACTTGCAAGTGATCATATCAAGAGTGGTTTCCTCGATCTGGAGAATAACTGATTGACCGGACTTATCTATCATAGATACTTTCCGAGCGTGGCCACGCATTTCCAGGTCATTACTCCTCGAATGGCCCTGAGATATTGTTATAACCCTGACTAGGGGTGGACAATTCTTATCGCACTCATTCCCTTCGACTAGCCACAGCCATCATAACCCAAAATATGCCCATTTGACCCCATTTACGAAGGTCGTAGTAACACAAATCAAAGTTAATCTGAAACTGTGCCATCTTAGGCGAATAGTCTTTAGTCAAAAGAATCGACTCATTTGAATACTATAGTAGCTCTCGCCACGACCAGGCTATATAAATTGCCAGAACTCTATAAGCGGTCATAAGGCCCGACAAAATGTTCCTAACAGTCTGCCTATGTGATTGACTAGTCATCTCACATGACTTTATGGCACTTGAACTTGCCATCAATCGCATCACACTCTATTCACTTCGAGACGTCACCTCATACAAGTGACTATGGGCAAATACTATGTTAATCCGTGTTCACTTTAACGGGGTTCAATTGTCACTACAACCCGTTTGGATGTAACAATGTATAAATTAAGGATAGAAGACAAATGTGATTATGAACATGAACCAAAAACAATACTTTTATTTCATTTCAAAATCTAACATAGACTTGGTACACGTTTAAGTCCCATGGACGTAACATGTCCATCATGCTTAGCCTGCGATAAAGGCTTGGTGAGCGGATCGGCTATGTTGTCATCCGTCCTAACCTTACAAATCGCAATTTCCTTTCTTTCAATGAAATCTCTTATTACATGATATTTTCTAAGTACATGTCTAGATCTATTACTAGACTTCGGCTCCTTAGCTTGGAAGATCGTCCCACTATTATCACAATAGAGAGTGATGGGATCATTGGCGGTAGGTACTACTTTTAGACCTTCCGTGAATTGCCTGATCCAAACAGCTTCCTTAGCGACTTCGATGTTTGCGATGTACTCGACCTCCGTTGTAGAATCCGCGGTTACAACTTCCTTGAAGCTTCTCCAGCTTACGGCACCACCATTGAGCATGAAAACAAAACCAGCTTGTGATTTCATGTCATCTCTATCTGTTTGAAAACTTGAGTCCGTGTATCCATTAACACGCAACTCAGTGTCTCCTCCAAACACCAGGATAGAATCCTTAGTTCTTCTCAAGTACTTAAGGATGTTCTTGACAAAGAATCCGTGACTCTCACCGGATTTCCTTGATATCTACTCGTCATGCTCAAGGCATACGAGACATCAGGACGTGTGCATATCATGGCATACATGATTGATCCAACAGCGGAAGCATAAGGGATCAACTTCATGCGTTCAACATCATGGGGTTCGGAGGGAGATTGAGTCTTGCTCAATATCGTCCCGGTTACCATAGGTACCAAACCCCTTTTGGATTTGTCCATGCTGAACCGTCGAAGAATCTTATCAACATAAGACTCTTGACTTAGTGCCAATATCCTCTTGGATCTATCTCTATGGATCCGGATACCTAATATGCGTTGTGCCTCTCCTAAATCCTTCATTTGGAAGTGGTTACCTAACCACTTCTTAACAGAAGACAACATTGGAATATCATTTCCAATGAGTAGTATGTCATCGACATACAAGATTAGGAACACAACATTGTTCCCACTGAATTTCATGTATAAACATGGTTCCTCAACACTTCGAGTGAAACCATTTTCCTTTATAACATGATTGAATCGATGATTCCAACTTCTAGATGCTTGCTTAAGACCATAAATAGATCTCTTAAGCTTGCACACTTTGTAAGGATTTTTAGAATCAACAAAACCTTCGGGTTGTATCATGTACACCTCCTCTTCTAAATGCCCATTTAGAAAAGCGGTTTTGACATCCATTTGCCATATTTCATAGTCATGAAATGCGGCAATCGCTAACAAAATCCGTATGGATCTTAGCATGGCTACGGGGGCGAAGGTCTCATCATAATGGAGACCTTGGACTTGGGTAAATCCTTTTGCCACTAGCCTAGCTTTGTAGACATCATCATGTCCTTCTATGCCATTCTTGATTTTGAATATCCATTTGCATTGAAGGGGTCTTGCCCCTTTAGGCAAATCTACCAAGTCCCAAACTTGGTTTTCATGCATAGAATCCATTTCGGACTTCATGGCTTCAAGCCATAAGGAGGAATTTGGACTAGAGATTGCGGTCTTGTAGGTGGCGGGCTCGTCACTTTCTATAAGCAACACATCGAGTGTTCCATCTTCCTCGATAAGTCCCACATATCGATCGGGATGGCGAATTACTCGGCCCGTCCTTCTTAGTGGAGGAGGTACAACCGCGTTAGACGACGAAGGAACATCTTCTTGCGTCTCTACTTCGGTTTGTGGCTCTTGAACTTCATCAAGTTCAAAATTTCTCTCACTCTGTCTCTTAGAAATAAATTGTCTTTCTAAGAAGACAGCCTCGCAAGACACAAACACTTTGTTATCTTGAGGTTTGTAGAAGTAATAACCTCGTGAGGTTAAGGGGTAACCTACAAAGATGCACTTTTCGGATCTTGGGGCAAGCTTGTTGTCGTTCTTAGACTTGACGTAAGCATCACATCCCCAAATCTTCATATAGGATATATTGGGAATCCTTCCCGTCCACATCTCACATGGAGTTTTCTCGGTGGATTTAGTGGGACTATTATTCAAAGATCTAATTGCGGTTTGAATCGCAAATCCCCAAAACGAGTTCGGTAACTCGGTTTGACTCATCATGGATCGAACCATATCAAGTAGGGTTCGATTCCTCCTTTCGGCAACACCATTAAGTTGTGGTGTTCCGGGTGGAGTAAGTTGTGATATAATACCACGACCTTTCAAGTGTGAATCAAATTCAAGGCTAAGGTATTCTCCACCACGAACGGATCATAGTGCCTTAATCCTTTTGTTCAATTGGTTCTCTACTTCGTTTTGAAATTCCTTGAATTTCTCAAACGCTTCACTCTTGTGTTTCATTAAATAGATATACCCATATCTACTCAAGTCATCGGTGAAGGTTATAAAGTAGTCATAATTACCACGAGCGGTGATACTCATTGGTCCGCATACATCGGTGTGTATGAGTCCCAATAGCTCACTAGCTCGTGTCCCTTTACCACTAAAAGGATTACGAGTCATTTTGCCAAGTAGGCAATATTCGCATGTACCATATGATTGAAAATCAAATTGTGTAATCACATTAGTCGAAATTAATCTTTTGATGCGATTCTCGTTTATGTGACCTAATCGACAATGCCAAATGAACGCTTCACTTGGGTCACTTGTTTTGAGTTTCTTTGATTGAATGTTATAAATATCATTTGTCGGATTTGAGGTCTCTAAAATGTAAATGCCATTGATAGAGGAAGCTTGGCCTATAACCAAGTCGTTCCTAGAAATAGTACAACGATTGTTCTTAATGACAAAACAAAAACCGTCCATGTCTAGCATGGCGATTGAAATAATGTTTTTAGAGAGTGTAGGCACATAAAAACAATTATGAAAATACAACTCAAATCCATTAGGCAAAGCTAAAACATAAGTTCCTTTGGATTCGGCCGCTACTCGAGCTCCATTTCCAAGGCGTAGATCCACATCTCCCTTGCTACGCCTCTCCACATCTCTTAAACCCTGTAAATGATTACAAAGGTGAGAACCACAACCGGTATCTAGTACCCATGTCGTAGTGGAAGTATAATTTATATCAATAACATAAATTTCTTTAGGAATTGTACCTTTTGGAGTGATGAGTCCTTCCCTTATATTTCGCAAATATACGGGACAATTCCTAAGCCAATGTCCCATACTATAGCAATAATGGCACTCATCATTAACTTGCTTGAAGTTTTTGATTTTCTTTCCTTTCTTCTTGAACCTTTTGCCCTTTGAAGCAAGAGCTTGATTGCTTGAGCTCCCACTAGCTTTGGCATCCTTATCTTCCAGAGACAAAGACCCTATAGATTGTATGAGGTAGTCTTCTTGAGACGGACTCACACGAGGTCTAGTAGTAGTAGGTGGTTTAGAAGAGGTGATGAAGTTAAGGTTTCCATCCGAACCTATCCCAAAATGAAGTTCTCTAGTGGTGTCGAAATCATTGTTGGAGCAAACGTCGTCAAAAACATTGTGGTAAGACTCAATAGTTATCGGTGCGGTAACATTTGATGGATTCATTGTAATAAGCTACAAATATGGAGGAAAAGGAAATATTAACATTTGTCTTTTAATATCATACTTGTAGTTATTTAACAAGATATGAACATTTATATAGTGACCTCTACCCAACTATAATAAATGATTCCAAGACCCAAATTCATATTAACTTGGGCACGGTGTGGCCGATGAAACCCTCATCAATATAACTCGGTGGATTAACGTTTTAATCGATTCTACTTTTAGAACTCTTGGTCGATAATATTACATTAACATTTATCTATAGCCCAAAACACATTCAACAAGGGGACGGTGTGGCCGATAAAACCCTTATCAAAAACTTTTGTTGAGTTCAATCCAAATTTCGAATAAATGTGTCCATGATCCAAACCCACATTAACTTGGGCACGGTGTGGCCGATGAAACCCTCATCAACATGAATTCGGTGGATAGACATTTATCACCCACTTTCCCTACGTAACAAGGTTTGTACCCCGGTGTGGCCGAGTGCACTCCCTCATGAAATAGGTTTTCATGGTTTCTACTATTTGGTAAGGCTATGTCTCAATTAATTGTTTTAGCGAGAGGTCATGTCAATTTATTATCTATCACGTTTTAAGTGAACTAAAGCGGTGAACTACGATAATTATATTTGACACGGTCGACGAACTCGATAAGAAGATAATGCATGTTTTAGTTATGGCGATTTAGCGATGCATGCGACATAAAATAAAATGCAAACATAAAAATAAACAAATCCTAGTATGGCATTCCTTAAAATAGAAAAACTATTTAACTATTACATATTCGGAAACCAACTCCATTGGTCCCTTGAACTTCGATTGTGGCACGCATCTCGAGATAACACCGTCTTTATGTATCGACATCTTGAAGAAATCCGTCTTTGGGAACTCCGAGATAAATAAAATTACATAATAAATTACATAATTTCCTATTATACATTTGTAACTAAAATAAAATAAATCTATTAAATTACAAAACGGTGATACGAGATCACAATAAATTACAACCGAATCGATATTCCCATACATTTCGGGAAATACCAATTAAAACTAAGGCCATACTAAGTAAAATTACATAATTCAAAATTACATAAATTAAAATTATGACAATCATAAAGAAAAATGCAGCATTATAATATGTATGAACATGCCCAATTTTATGCTAAATCGCCTTTAATTAGCCAATATCGTATATTACTCGGTTTTTACGGATTTGCGTGATTTCAACGTTTTTATAATCACAAAATACATAAACTCATATTTATGCATAAGTTAATTACCCTAACCTCTTAGGACTCAAAATTTAGTCTTCACTAATAATTTGACCATAATTAACCCATATTTTATAAAATTGTTCATAAATGGACCAAACATTACAAAAATAAGCTATAAACTTCAAATAAATCACAAAATTTCAAATAAATTCAAAATTTGAAATTTAAACTCATGAACATTCTGTAAAAAATATCATGACACTCATAATGTTCAAAATCTTAGGTTAAAAATTTCGAAATTTTTCCGGAAAAACAATGTTGCGGTTTATCGATTTTTAATAAAATAATCATAAAAAACATGGAAAAATTATATTCATTAACTTTTCAATTTTAGATATGAAAAAGATAATAAAAGGCAACATTAGACGTTTTGCCTAAGTCATAGATTATGTTTTATTAATTTTTCACTAATAATGTCACTATTTATGCTATTTTTCTTCAAAAATCCATAAATCATGCAAAAAGACTTCTTTATAGCCAATTATTTTACACACATCTTGTAAAATTGCATGTGACAACATATTAATTTTCTATAACCAGATTCGAAATTTAACTCATATTAACCCATTTTTCACCTAAATCCGAATTTAATAATGAAAAATCTATTTTTCGAGCATAACAAGTACAAAAATTATGAAAATTTACCGGTTATCTCAAAATAATATATGTGACAACATATCCAAAAATCACTGGAAAATTCGAAGTATAGCTAATTTTAGACCAAAAATGACATTTTTACTCATAAAATCATATTTAAATGCCATTATTGTATAATATGAACAATAAAAATCCGTAAAATTAACCAAAATATCCTAAAACATTTTAGGACCAGAAATATTAACATGCATGAATTAATTTCGTGATATAACATAATAACACAAATTTTACAAGTTTTATATGTTATTCTTATAACTCGGAAAAACTTTTAACCGATTTGCATGCAAACAACCGTGGCTCTGATACCAATTGAAGGAAATGTAGATTTATATACATACTAACATACTCATATATGTTTAAACTAATTTGTCATAAAATTAATAAAGGTCTTATGCATGCAAACAAATTAGCTAAATAAAGAAGAAATCACTCTTACATTGTAATTTCGGTTCTTATGGGCACAAAAGAAATCTCCTTTTCTTTTGTTCTTGAGCTTTCCTTTAATGGAAGAAACAAGATCCAAGTGTAGGATCTCTCCTTAGGAATAATACCCAAAGCTTACTCTTAATTAAAATCAATATTATGTATACTAGGTAATATTAATTTTATAAGAAAAATGACCCAAAAATATTTGGTTTTTGGCTCCTAAAACCGGGTAGGAGAAGAGGAGAGGAAGAGAATTATTTTTGTCTCTCTAAAAATAATTTTTATCAAGTGAATGAATAAAATTATTACCTCTCCATTCATATGGTGAATAATAATAATTTAAGCAAAAGAACCCTTGTTCTTTTCTAGGTAGAACCGGGTAGGAGGGGGAAGTATGGCTAATGCATGCACAATTTGTTCTTTACAAGAATGTGTAGGGTGCATGGCTAGTATTAGGTTAATCATCATTATGCTTTCCATTAACTTTAATCAACATATTATATATGTTAATTCCACCCAATATTTCGGCCAAATAGATAATATGGTCTCCATATTATCTTTGTCAATTTGTCTTATGTTACATGTCATATGTAACATAAATTTCGTTATGTATTTTTAACATATTAAAAATCAACGTATTAATAAAAATACGTCATATGCAAAAATCGACTTAGCAATTCACAATTCTTTGTACCAAAATATTTTACCCATTATAAATCACAATAAATTGCATTTATAATAATTCATTCAATTTCAATTGTTTCTTTAAACAATAATTTCATCCGAGCAATGATACTATTCGATCACTCAGACCGTATCTCATTTAATCACATTACAATGTGATACGTAAATTTTACTTCCAAAATCGTCCGTCAATTTTTCAAGTAATTTAATTAACTCGTAACATTATACGATTAATTAAATGATCAATTAAGAGTGTTGCCCTATAGGTATGACCTAGGGGTCAATCGATCACCACCGTCGCACGACAATAATGTCAAACTCTAGTCAGCCAATCATTACCGATATATGTTGACCAGTTGACAGTAAAAATACTTCCCAATTGTATTCTTTAAAATGAGATTTAATAATGATATTTAAATCATATGATCGCACTATTGTTGAGGACACATTTCCCAACATAATATCCCTCGCATCCACACCAAATGTCACTAAAACGACACTTTGATATATAGAGTTGTTATGAAATAATTTTACATAAAATTATATGGGTATTTTTTTTATAAAAAAATTCGTGTATATGTGAACAAAAATCTGGGGTGGGCTATCGGCCGTGCAATTCAGTTTGCCGTACAGAGGCCCGCCCGTAAGAAAAAGGGGCCCAAATTTTTGAGTCAAGCCTTTAATTTTATAACTAATGAGGCCCAAAACAATACACTGATCTCATCTTTATTCCACAAATATGCGGTGCATCAAACCCAATAGGGAACTATATTGAAATAGGAAAGAAAATAAGAGATTTTATCAAAATAAAGGAAATATTTTAGGTGGGAAAACTTTGAGTTTTTACTATTTATCAATACTATATATTAAATCCAGAAACTAAGGGACTTCAATGTAATTAATGAAAGTTATACAAATTAATTATACTATATAGTTTTAAATCACTAGCACCGTGTGATGGACCCTATTAAGGGATTTCAATGCAAATATTATATAGTTTGAGTTAAAATTAAATTATATAGAAACTTGTTAATTTTCATAAATATTTGTAAGAGACTAAAACATGGTCAATTTCCTTAAAATAAAATAATTAATTAAGATGGTAAATTTTCTTAAAATAAAATAATTAATTAAAAGATGGTCAATTTCAAGGAGACTAAAAGAAAGAAGATATTTGGTAATTTTCCTAAATATTTATAGAAAACTAGAAGATGGCCAATTTTCTTAAAATAAAATAATTAATTAGTATAAACATGCACACTTATGGTATTAATTATTATCATCATAAAATTATATATTAAATTTAAAATCTATGCAATTTTATTAAGAGTTATTTAATAGGAATACTACAAACTATTAGCATGCTTCTCAAATTACTCCAAACTACATTTTAACTCGTATTATACTCATCTATTCCACTCATTATCTTCTAATAGAATTGGTTTTTTTTAACCTGAAACAACCGGTTAATTCCGTCCCACTCATCATCTCCTTTCCCTCTACCCCTGCAAATTCTTCTCTCTCTCTCTCCAGTCGTCTGTCTAACTATTCTCTATTTTCATCTGATCAACTTCAACCTTAATTTATATCTCTTCCATTTTACTTCTAATCATCTTTTCCATAAATGAACTTAACTGTACCACACAGTACTACCTCTCTTTCCATTAATTCCAAGCTTTATAAAATCTGTACACACAAAAAAAACGTAAAAATTAAATCAAAATTTTCCCCTAATTTTTAGATAACCCAATAAAAATCATCACTTGGGAATTCACTCACAATAAAATACGGACACTATGCACTATGCGATATGAATGAATGATTCTCCCTTAATTGGTGTTACTGATTTATATATTGTTTGCTTTTCAAATCTTATGCCATTTGACGTTAGAGTAATTTGGGCATTGTATCTTCATTTTCTGCAACCTTTTCTTCATTCTCCTCTTCTCTTTTACTGTTGTTGTGCTCTAAATCTCTAGATCTGCCATTTTTATTTAAGAGAGGAGAGCCAAAATAATTGGAAAAGATCACTTTAATGATTTGGGAGAAGAGCCTTAATGACGTTTTTAGGAGGTAGAGGGTAAATGAGAGGAGGAAGAGATTGAGTGAATTCCGACGCTTTTTCTGACTTTGGTATATTTAGCATTATGAAAATTTGTAATCGAAATGAACACCGAAAATTGGTAGCGGGTTTAATCATCAATGGCGAAGCTCCAAACCTTGCAAAAGCTAACTTTAATGGTGAGTACCTCCAGATTTGAAAGGCCTTTAATGGTGTTTTTGAGAAGTAAAGGAGAGCAAATGAGAGGAGATGTAATTTACATACTTTGGAATAAGAAAAAACAAGGGTTATAAGAAAGGTAACCTGCTAAATAGGTAGCCCTTCCTTTCGTTTTACTCAATGATAATGGGTGTAATAGTTAAGTGTAATGCTAGTTAATTTAAAGGTTGTAGTAATTTGAGAAAGACCCTAATAGTTGAGAGTATTCATGTTAAATAACCTTTTTATTAAACCTTATAGTTTATTAGATGTATAGAGACATTAATTATTTAACATACAAATATATAATATAAGTAGGTTATAAATAATTCAAGTTAGATTCCATAATATATAATATTGCATAATTCTTTCGATTTGATTTAATGCATATATGTTTGTATTTATATAAATATATAATCCTCTTAAAATTGCATGCCTAAGTAGTAAAAGTAATTTCGTCAGTAAAGAAAAGAATTGTAGTAACATTGGATATAGTTATGGAGTATATGATAGTAATCACTCATTTGAATAGTAAAAGTAACAATATTATTTGCGAGATTAGTGAAAGTGGTAGAAACAACAATGGGAGTAGTGAAATAATCAATATTAATGCGCTAATAGTGAAAGTAACAATAATTACGGCGGGAGTATTATCAATATTAATGCGGCAGTAGTGACAATAACAATAATTACGGCGGGAGTAGTGAAAGTAACAATGATTACGAGCAAGTAGTGAAATGTTATTACTATTATTTCATTAATAAGAGTAAAATATTAATAGCGGAAGTAGTGAATTTGTCTCAAAATTTATTTTATCGTAATTTTAGGATATGTCATAGAAAAATATATTAATGATAAATTTATGGGTTATGCAACTTTAAGTAATTTTATTTAATGAAAAAAAAATTTAATGGTAAGTAGAGGTAGCCCGAGCGAAGCCGGGCACCAATACTAGTTTAGTATATAGGGGATTTGTTTAACTTTCTATTCTGATAATGTTTTTTTTTTGGTAACGAGAGAACCCGCAGCTGCTACCTTCGGTGCGTACTGGGTAAACCCTCGGGTGTACGTGATAGCCTGCAAATCACGTATACCAGGTAAGCCATCCGAGGGTGACGGGCTCGAAGTCTATTAGGCATGGACTCAGGTCAAGAATGCTCCACAAGATTTTGCTCTCGGGGAGGCTTGAACCGGTTTTCCTGAGAATTTCACCCAAGTTTTAACCACTAGACTCCACCTTACAAACCGTAAATAAGACCGTTTTATGTTGCGATATGGTCTTTTAGTGGTTAAAACACCCAATTATTACTATTACTATCGATGAATGAAGTTTTACCCATAGTAATAAAGTTTTACCCGCTGGAACACCGTCTTGCACAATAATTATTATTGTACTCCATAATAAAAAAAACTTAAATAAGTACTTCCTCTGTTTCTTTTTAGTGGTAGATGATAAATACAAGTATACAACTAATGGTTTGTATTTAAGAAATTAAAAATGAAAATAAATACTTAATACATGCATTAATTACATTGATTCATGTCTAATTTATTCTTTAATTTCTAAATTAATACCAAATATAGAAGGATGTTAAATGTTTAAATACAATCCATTGACTTGTATTTATCATTTTCCTTCGTTTTATTCATTGTTATAGTACAAATCAAATACGGAGTATTTCTTTTTATATGTCATTTCATTTTTACGATATTTACATCTTTTCTACAATTTCCAAGGCAACAGTAATTATGAAAAAGAATAAATACTTCTAACTATTTTATTGGTGGGAAATAATATTTTTCGATTTTCAAAGAACGTTATATTTACTATACATATTTATTGTAATGTAAATTATCTATTTCCTATGATTTCTTAATTCATGTGCACCATTAATTTAAAGCCACAAATAAAAAGAAACCAAGGGAGGAGGAAACAAATAAGATCAATCCTCCATCACAAAAAAAAAAAAAAAAACAAAACAAAACAAAGACCCAAAACCCTAAAATTAAAAATTAACACATTTGTACGTAATGAGATCCAAAGATAGGTTAAGCAGCCTACCAGACGAAATTCTGGTTCGAATCCTATCATTTATACCTAAAAAACAAGTGATAACCTCCACAACATTGCTCTCGAAACGATATCGATTCCTCTGGTTTTCGCTATTGTCTTTGATCTTTCATTACGACGGTAACTACGATAGATCATATTGGTTCATTGACTTTATTGCAACAATTTTGTTGTTCAACAATTCCAAAACTCTTGAAAATTTCTCCATCAAATCTAACTACTGGTACTACCGTTCTAATAGGATAACAACAGTCGATACTTGGCTTCGTTACGCGGTAATGAAGTCCGTCAAACAACTCCATCTTCACCTTAGTTCAGATTCCTATAAGTACAGCTTACCAGTGTCGATTTTTGAGAATAATGTTGTCGAAGTTTTGAATTTTAAGGGATGTCAATTTGACAAGCTTCCTAATACTGTGTCATGGGGTTCGCTTAAGTCGTTCAGTGTAATAGTCGTTGCCATCCACCAAACAAAGAGTCGTTGCATATCAAGATCATATCAAGGCATATCAAGGCAATCTTCCTAATTTCCTCCTTTACTATATATTATAGCTGTTGGTGTATATATTCTATAAATAAGTCGATGTGTAGCTTGTATAAATAGTTAGCTATGAACCCTTTTAAACACACTGATTAACATACAATATAAGATTATCATTCTCCAAATTATCATGGTATCAGACTAGGGTTCTCTCTGCCTCCATCTCGTTTTTTTTTTCTCGAAAATCAAAAATCCAAAATCAAACAATGACAATTCCAAACGAATCTGAAGTCATTAATCCCACGCATTCACAAACATATTCAATTATTCATGTCGAAAATACGGGCAGCAATATCACGCAAACCACCTTTAACGACACCAATTTCGATGAATGGTCTCGATCGTTCTATCTCGCTCTTACTGCCAAAGGGAAGGAAGGTTACATCGACGGAAGTATCGTAAAACCCGCTGAAACAGCAGCTACTTTCTCTACCTGGCGTGCCACCAATGCCTTGGTGACCGGATGGATTTTTAACTCCATTGAACCAAGCACCCGACGAACGATTTCGACCCGACCAGAAGCACACCAAATTTGGACCGACATTTAAAACCGATTCTGCCAAGGTAATGATCCTCGCATATTTCAATTGGAAGCCGATCTTATCGTTTGTCGTCAAGGTCTGACTGAATCCTTGATGTCATAGTATGGCCGCATAATCAAATTATGAGATGATATCCTCTCGTTTGATCCTCTGCCCTTCTGCTCCTGTAATCCATGTAAAAGCGATTGGGTGACTCTCATGGATGCCAGGCGGGAGAAGAAACGAGCTCGGGACTTTCTTATGGGTCTGGATTCCCGTTTCGACAACGCACGATCTCAAATACTCGGTATCACTCCTCTGCCTAATATTGATCTTATATATAAACGATTATTGCAGGAAGAAGGGCTTCGTGCTCTGCCCCGAAATACCAGTGACACTAATCCTGATGTCATGGCATTTGCCTCTTGCGCCTATAATCCATCACGACAGTCTAAGGGGGGGAATAATTACCAGACAAATAGGACCTCTAATTATGACCACAATTCACAAAATGGGGGAGGGCGTGACTCTCAGCCAAATTGTCCCTTCAATTCGACCTTTAATTCTAATTTTCAACCCGACAATCCTCGCCCTTTCTGTATCGCTTACAAAAGATACGGTCACAAATTTCAGGTCTGTTTTTGAGTGACGGGAAAATTTCCCGAATGGTGGGGTGATCGTCCCCACGACCGAATTTATGTCGATCCCAATGACACGGATCTCAGTCGGGCAACATTCGTTTCGGATGTTCAAGGTCGCGCTGCTTATGAACGAAACCGCCAGACAAATGCCAATGCTTTACCTCGAGCCAATATGGCATCATCTGCTCAGGCCGATACTACTGTGCCAGTAGCCCCCTCTTCCTCATCTTTACCGGTAATGGACAATGTGGACCTTAATACTCTTAATCCGACCGAACTGGCCGAAATTACTCGTCTCTGGCAGCAACATAAAATCACTACCACTCCTGCCCGTAGTCATGGTAATATCTCTAATTTTTCTAATTTTTCTTTACCATCTTGGATTATCAACACATGGGCCTCGCATCACATGTCAGGTTCCTTAAGTCATTTTTCTAACATTCGATCCATTGCTCCGCTTTCCGTTGGTTTACCGAATGGCAACCTTACTCTCGCCACACAATGTGGCGACATTATTTTGTCCAAACGTTTAATTTTAAAAAATGTTCTCTATGCTGCAAATTTAAATTGTCATTTGATTTCCGTATCAAGCTTACTTATGGACACTACTCTTACCATACAATTTTCACATCAACTCTGTCTTATTCAGGACCGTTCCTCGAAGACGGTGATTGGTGCGGGTGAGCAACGTGACGGACTATATTATTTGACGGGAATAAGGAATGACGCGGTCAAGGCTTGTATGGTGAGGTCGACGGATTCTTACGAGTTGTGGCACCAAAGGTTGGGGCACCCTTCCTCACACATTTCTCATTTTTTACCTTTTCTTAATAACAATTCTAGCAAACAATTTCATTGTAAAACTTGTGACGTTTGTCTCCGCGCAAAACAAACGCGTGAACATTTTCATTTAAGCTCGAATGAAGTTGCATCTATTTTCGATTTAATACATTGCGATCTATGGGGACCATACTCCGAAAATGCATCATATGGCTCCACTTATTTTTTAACTATCGTCGATGATTTTTCTCGCTCCACATGGGTCTTTCTTTTGCGTCCCAAAAGTGACACACAACAAACTTTACTCAATTTTTTTGCTATGACAGAAAGGCAATTTAACAAGAAAATTAAAATTTTCAGAAGCGATAACGGTAGCGAATTTTGATGATACGCCTCAACAAAACGGCCGGGTAGAACATAAACATAGACACATTTTAAACGTTGCCCGCGCTCTTTTATTTCAAGCCAGCTTACCATTATTTTTTTGGGGCGAATGTGTTCTTAGTGCGGTACACTAAATTAATCGCACGCCAACTCCCCTTCTCAACGGTAAGACACCATATGAGATGCTTTTTAACAAACCCCCGCCTATGGAAAATCTCCGCGTTTTCGGTTGTCTTTGTTATGCTATGACTTTAAATCGTAGTCGTGACAAATTTGCCTCCAAAAGCCAAAAATGCATTTTTATTGGATATCCGTTTGGTAAGAAAGGATGGCGTCTCTATAACTTAGACACCGGATCTTACTTTGAGTCTCGGGACGTTGTTTTTATTGAAAATGAATTTCCATACCGATCACTTGATATTCACGATACCGACACTCCCACTTCTTTCCTTCAAGACACTCTTCAACCAATCGATGAGGTCATCCTCATTTAACAGCCCTCACCCGTCACCTCTCAACCCACCTCGACTCCCACAACGACCGCATCCGACACCCCCTCTACCATAATGACCACCTCTCGTCCACCACCAAACAAACCCCTCGACAACCCCCAAATATTAGGCCGTGGCCATCGTCTACAGATTCTGAATTCTAATCTTAAAGACTTTGTTCAACCAAACCGTCCATCATTTCACGCGCTCGCCGCATCATCAATGTTGTCAGGTACAAAATTTCCGATTGCTCAATATATAAACTATGCTAAGTTTTCTCCTAAGCATCAAGCTTTCTTGTCGGTCGTGACTAAAAATCACGAGCCTAGTTGTTTTAAAGATGCAGTACAGGTACCCGAATGGAAAATGGCAATGCAACTCGAGCTCGACGCACTTGAAAAAAATCAAACTTGGACTCTTGAGCCGTTGCCACCAAACAAAAAGGCAATAGACTCTAAATGGGTGTACAAGATCAAATACAATGCTGATAGTACGATCAAACGATACAAAGCTCGCTTGGTCATTATGGGAAATTGTCAAGTTGAAGGGGTCGATTACAATGAAACTTTCGCACCCACAATCAAACTTGTCACGGTTCGCACTCTTATCGCTATTTCTGCCGCCAAACAATGGACTATCCACCAAATGGACGTTCATAACGCCTTCCTTCATGGTGATCTTAACGAAGAAGTATACATGAAATTACCACCCGGTCTCAATGCACCCAACGATGGCTTGGTTTGTCGCCTCCGAAAGTCTCTCTACGGCCTCCGTCAAGCCCCACGATGTTGGTATGCTAAAATTGCTTCCGCCTTGATTAAATATGGTTTTAAGCAATGCCCATGTGATCATTCTTTATTCTCAATGTCTACCTCTAACACGGAAATCCACATTCTTATCTACGTCGACGACCTCGTTATTTGTGGAAATAATACCGAGGTAATTAATAAATTCAAGGACTACCTAAGACAATGCTTTCATATGAAGGATCTCGGTATCCTAAAATATTTTCTTGGCCTCGAAATTGTAAGAAACAGTTCCGGAATTTTTGTGTCACAACGCAAGTACGCACTTGATATACTTACGGAAACAGGGCTCCTAGGGGCACGACCAACACCTATCCCCATGGACCCAAACCATCAACTGTCCTTATCCACGACACCAATACTATACGACCCACAGCCCTATCGCCGTCTTGTGGGCCGGTTGGTCTATCATTCCATCACTCGACCCGAGCTCATCTACTCCGTTCATATCTTGCCCCAGTTTATGCATGCTCCCACAAAAGATCATTGGAATGCCACGCTCTAAGTCGTTCGCTACCTTAAGGATCTCCGGGCCAAGGAATCTTACTTCGATATGATTCTAATCTCCATCTCCGGGCATATTGTGACTCAGACTATGCTTCATGTCCAAAAAGCCGACGGTCTCTCTCTGCTTACATCGTCTATCTCGGCTCATCTCCTATATCGTGGAAAATAAAGAAACAACCGACCGTGTCTCTTTCATCCACTGAAGCCGAATATCGCGCCATGGCATAGACAACGTGCGGATTGAAATGGCTCAAAGCCTTAATCAATTTTCTTGGAATACCTCACGCCGAGCCCATACAATTACATTGCGACAATCAATCTGCCCTTTATATTGCAAGCAACCCGGTCTTTCACGAACGTACTAAACACATTGAGGTTGATTGTCATTTCATACGGGATGAAATACAAAAAGGCACAATTACTACTAAATATGTGCACACAAAATCACAGCTCGCTGACATCTTCACGAAGGCCCTCGGGCGTATCCCTTTTGACGAGCTGCTATCCAATTTGGACATTTCGAAACTCCACGCTCCAACTTGAGGGGGGGTAATAGCCCTTGCCATCCACCAAACAAAGAGACGTTGCATATCAAGATCATATCAAGGCATATCAAGTCAATCTTCCTAATTTCCTCCTTTACTATATATTATAGATGTTGGTGTATATATTCTATAAATAAGTCGGTTGTATAGCTTGTATAAATAGTTAGCTATGAACCCTTGTAAACACACTGATTAACATACAATATAAGATTATCATTCTCCAAATTATCATGGTATTAGACTAGGATTTTCTCTGCCTCCATCTAGGCAAAATGAAAAAAATTTGATGTCCCTTTAAAATATTGGAGACCCATCTTTATAAGTTTCATTGTGAGTCTTGTTGATTTTTCCCATATTTCTGTGGATTGGTGTTGGTTTAATTTTATTGGATCCTTTGAGTTTACTCGAGGACGAGTAAGAATCTAAGTGTGGGGAAGTTGATAAGACGGTTTTAATAGGTATTAAGAAGGTCGAATTAGTGAAGTTCAAGTGACAAAAGCGGTACTTAATGAATTATAATGGTACAATGCTTTAAGTTGTAACGTTGGCGGAACTTGGATCCAAATATTGAGAATTAAGCTTGGAAACGATGAAGAAGATCTTGTAGGTCGGTTTTGTGTGTCAAAAACGGAGTCCAAGTCCGAGGAAAGATGGGCCCGGATACCTATGAACATACCTGAGACGTGTGCACTTAAGGTGCACTAATCGTGAGCGCATGGGACAGACTGAGACGCGGCAACAACGTTTTCGCGACCTGCATTCATTTGAGGCGCGACCTAAGCGCGACCAACACGTGACTTACATCCGGTAGTCCTCGTGTTCGTGATTCATCTTTAAGACTCGTGTTTGTTTATTTATTTTAGTCGGTTTGTTCCGTGAGTTCTATTATTGTTATTGCTTTATTTTCTAATCTAGTTACTTTTACCTTATCACTATATTAGCTTGTTACTTAGTTTATTATTAGGATTATTATTATCACGGGGGAAAACTCTATCAAGAACCCTAATTATTTTAGATCTACTATGAGGAACTAATTCCTCCCTTCTTGGTTCAAGACATTGAAGCACTTATTATTCGGTTGTGAGTTTGAAAGTTCTAATCCTTATTCTTGACTATTGTTAATTGCTTTTTTCTTAATCTATGAATGTTGTTTTGTGATTGCTATATGCGCAACTAGTTTATCTAATTCATCATTCTATTGTTATTAGAGTTAATTGAATAGGATTTATTGATTACTCTATACTTGTAACAACTAGGTATTAAAATTGAACTTGATTCGTTGATATTAGTATTTAGGAGCAATTAACATATATCTAAAGTACAACTGGATTGTATGTGCTTATTTATCCCTTGTCGAATTCTCTATTCATTATTGTTGCTGTTAGATTAAACCTTGAACTGGATTGTTGAGGTTGTTTAATAGTTAGGGCTAGTTAAGAACGGGATACGTTTTAATTAGCTAAGCTTACGAAGAATTGGAATTTCATTATTCACGATAAGGTAGTCAAGATAATTTATTAGAACCATCTTACAAAGATCAATTGGTATTAAGTTGCGGATTTGTGCTTGACCAAAGATATTTTTTAAATTATCTGAGTTCATCTATCTCATTATTTGCTTAATCTTAGTTCTTTAGTTAATCAAACAAATCAAATCCCCCCTAAACTGGTTACTATACTCTACATTATCGTACACTTTAATTGACTTAGTTCTTCCTTGTGGGTTCGACCCTTACTTTTTCTATATTACTGTTTTAGTAGTTTAGTAAGTAAGTGATTATAAATTTACATTTGATAGGCATACGACATTTAGCCCGTCAATGTCCATTCCCCAGGTCATGAACGGCCAGGGGGAAATGATGGGGTGCAGGGGCTCTGCTGGCCGATGGATCATCTGCCCTCATTGTGGGCCAGAAGTAGCCTTGTCCGAGGGCTTTGTTTGACAGACTCCCGCCCCCTGCATGGTTTCACATTCGCCATTGTGGACGGCATGCAATACGGTTTGTGCTTCTTGCTTATCCAGGCATCGTAAATAGGGTCCTTCCAGTGACTTTCTAAAAAGTACATTGTCAATTAGTGTGAATCTGGAGGCTTTCATTTTGAAACCCTTTACCTCTTTCTTGTCATCTGGCAGCTTACCGTGTCTTAACCAATCTAGTTATGGTGTTCGCCCGTCCCAGTTATCTGCCTGACCGGCGGACTGGTCGTTTATTTGGTCCACTGCCTGGCCATCCGTGTTTGACAGAACTGCCGCCCCATCCTGCTGGTCTTCCAACTCTCCTTTATCTACTTCTTCTAATTTTTGGATTGATGGTTCCAACACATGCGCAATGGGGATGTTAGCCAACTCTGTCGGTTTGAAGGTTGCTCCTAGGGTTGCCAGGGCATTAGCCTCCACTTCTGGTCTCTGAGGACCTGCTTGAGCTTGCAATATTTGAATTTTAGTTTGAGCTCCTTTTCACTTTTAGGTAGGCTATCATCTTTGAATCCCTGGCTATATATTCATCATTCACGTGGTTAATTATCAGTAAGGAGTCATTGAATACCTGTAGGTTTCTGACTCCTAACTCCAGAGCTAGCTGCATTCCTAGTATTAGGGCTTCATACTCTGTTTCATTGTTAGTCGCTTTAAATTCACATCGCACTGCTTGTGCTATTAAGTCTCCATGTGGAGATCGCAAGATTAGTCCTACACCTGCCCCCCTTTGGTTGGAGGCTCCATCAATATGCATCTGCCAGACTTCTGCCTCCTTGCTCAAGGGTTAGGATATCTTGGACTGCCAGGTTTTGGATAGCTGGGCTGAAATATGACACAAAATCTACCAGTGCCTGTGACTTTATCGCCGTTCTTGGATCATACCTGATGTCGTACCCACTAAGGTGCACGGACCATTTTAACATTCTGCACGGCAGCTCAGGCTTTCTCATTATAGATTTTAATGGGTAATTGGTCACAACATGTATGGTGTGGGATTCAAAGTAGGGGTGTAGTTTGTAAGATGCAATTACAAGTGCTAGTAATAATTTTTCAAGAGATGTGTACCTGGTCTCTGCTGGCAGCAGAGACTTGCTTACATTGTAGACTGGCTTACCTGGTCTCTGACTAGTATCGCGCTTACTGCAACCTCTGTGACAGCTAGATAGAGAAACAGTGGTTCTTCCTGTTCTGGCTTCGATAGTAATGGCGGGGTGCTGAGGTAGTGTTTCAACTCCCTGAATGACTGGTCATGGTCTGCAGTCAACTCGAATTTCTGGCTCTTCCTCAATATATCGCAGAATAGCCTGCACTTGTCTGAGGATCTCGAGATGAACCTGCTCAAAGCTGCCACCTTGCCTGCTAGCCTTTGCACATCTTTTGCTTTTCTGGTGACTCTAGCTGCAATACTGCCTTAATCTGTTCTGTGCCAGCCTGTATTCCCCTTTGAGTCACGATGTAGCCCAAGAATTTTCCGGATGAAACTCCAAAGGTGCATTTGGATGGGTTGAGCTTCATTTTGTTCTCTCTGAGGGTGCTGAATGTTTCTGCCAGATGCTGCATGTGATCTTCGGCTTTCTTTGACTTCACCACCATATTGTTAATATATACCTCTATAGTTCTTCCTATTTGCTCTTTAAACATCTGGTTGACCAGCCTTTGATACGTGGACCCTGCATTTTTCAGACCGAAGGGCATGACGTTGTAGCAGTATATTCCTCTCTCAGACATGAATGTTGTCTTCTCTTGATCTGCTGGATCCATTTTGATTTGATTGTAACTACTCTAGGCGTCCAAGAATGTTAACATTTCATGTCCAGCTGTTGCGTCCACCATTGCGTCAATGTGTGGCAGTGGGAAGGGGTCCTTTGGACATGCTTTGTTGAGATCGGTGAAGTCCACGCATACTCTCCATTTTCCATTCTTCTTGGGTACTACTACCACATTTGATAGCCACTCTGGATATTTTACCTCTCTTATCTTGTTTGCTACTAGCAGGCTATCTACTTCCTGGTTGATCACCTTATTCCTTTCAGCTGCGAATTTTCTTCGTCTTTGCTGGATAGGCTTGCATCCTGGGTCTACGCTGAGTTTGTGCGTTATGATGGATGGGTCTATTCCTATCATGTCATCATGGGACCACGCAAAACAATCCATATTGGCTTGCAATAATTTGACTAGGTGCTGTCTGAGGTCTCATGTGCATCCTGCCCCTATTAGCACAATTCTTTCTGTGTGCAGCTTGTCCAGGTTGATCTGATCTAGCTCCTCGGCTGGACTCTGGAGGCTCAAGGTATTCATGTTGGACGTGCTGCTTCTGTAATTGCTATGCTGGAGGGCTGGCCGTGCATTTTAATGCCTTCTTATAGCAGCCCCTGGCTTCCTCTTGGTCTCCTCATACTGTCTCTACTCCCCACGGCGTGGGAAACTTCACACACAGATGATACGTTGAGGGGACCGCCTTCATCAGGTGCAACCTTGGTCTTCCCAGAATAACATTGTACGTAGATGGTCCATCTATGACCAAGTATATTACTTGCTTGTTGACTCCTCCTATATAGGTTGGGATCACGATCTCTCCTAGCGAGTTAGTTGTCTCTCCACTGAATCCTACAAGCGGAATGGTTTTCTTCTGCAAGTCCTTCTCGCTGAACTCCATGTTTTGTATGGTCTTTAACATAATTAGGTTGACTGAGCTACCATTATCTACCAGAACCTTTCTAACCGTACAATTGGCCATTGACAGTGTTATAATGAGTGCATCATGATGCTCCTGGCTGTCATGTATATCTTCTTCGTCGAAAGTGACAGCAGACAGGTTGCTGTGGGAAATTCTGCAGGAAGTCTCTGGTCTATCACCCTTAGTTTCAGTAGCGCGTCTCTTGGCTGCTTAGTATATTAATCCGCTTAAGTCTGAGCCGCCTGTTATCACGTTTATTATTTTGGTGCATGTAGGTGGTGCTGCGGGCTTCGTGGAACCTACCTTATCCTACTGCTTGCCCCCACGTGGTAATAGGTGGCTCAGCTCTCCCTGTTCATATAGGCGCCTGATCTCCCTGCGCAGAGTATATCAATCTTCCGTGTTATGCCCAATGTCGCTATGGAACTCACCTTTTTTCTTACTATCTTTTCGCCATGACTGACCTTCTACTGGTGGCCTGGGCCACCTTACCCCGTCTCCCATCTCCCTGAGTGGTTTTAGGATTCCTCCGACGCCAGTCGTGAATCCGTATTCCGCCAGTGTGGGGAGTTGCTGATTCTCTTCTCTGTTGTCGATTCTGTTGACTCCCCTACCATATGGCCTGTACCTTTCCTCCTTCTTTCCGGTGGACTGTTTTCTACTTTACTTTTCCATGGCCGGCGTGCTAGATACGCTTGGCGTACTTGGTATGTTTGCCCTAGCTAGGATATCTTCTTCTAATCTGATTGTAGTTGCTGCCTTTTCTTGTACCGCTTCGAAGCTATGTCAAGGGTGCATAGTCAGCTGCTTGTATAAGTCTGACTCATGGTGTAACCCCCTTCTGAACGCTTCCACGGCCGTTGATACGTCACACTTCCGTACTGCCACCTTTTCATTATTGAACCTAGTGTTGTATTCCCCAATGGTCTCGTTGGCGCCTTGGACAATCCAGTATAAGTCGCCAGCGTGCTTTTGTGGCTTCCTGCTGCTTGCGAATTGCTGAGTAAACACATTCACCAGATCGACAAATGTGGATATCGACCTGTTAGGTTGACTTACGAGCCATCGGAGTGCTGGTTCCGACAGTGTGGAACCGAACCCCTTACACATACAGGCTTCTTTTACATGCCCAACAGCTGTCACCGTCATCATCTTTTGCTTTTACTAGCTCACATGATAAAAGGGATCTGTTGTGCCATCAAAGAGAGTCATGATTGGATTTATGAATCCCTTCGGCATGGTGACAATTCATATTGCATCCACGAATGGTGAGTCAGTATAACTGTCAGGCGTCGCCTTTTCAAGTGGAGGTGGCATTCCTGAGACCCTGCTCAACATCTCCTTCAGCTCCAAATACTGCTTGTTAGTTAAGCTTTCCGAGTCATAGCTACGCCTGTCCGCTGCCTGCTGATTCTGGATGTTGCTTTCTGGTCTGGGCTCCACAGGATTCTGGTGCGGCGTGTTACCCAATGGAGCTGATGTCAAAATTGTTTCCTGGTGCCAGCTTACTTGCTGACTGCCTACGGATCCTGCACCAGGTGTCTGGTTAGTGATAACAATGTTACCAACCGGGATGTTACCTGGTATCTTCTCTAGGCAGCTGGCAGGCTGCCAGCTGTCCGGCGTAAGATATTCTAGCCCTTGCGAGACTATCCCTTCTCCCGTTGATACTTTTGCTAGATATAATCTCGTCACTAGCTCGGCAGGAATCTGCCGTGGTCGACTCCTGCTGCCTGATGCCCCCTGTGTGAGATCCACTATTGGAGCCTGATCTTCACCCTCCGCGCTTGCTGGTGTGCTTGACTGCTGTCTCAGAATGTCTATCTGTGCCCAGAGCTCTCTGTTCCTCCTTTTTGCTTCAGCTTCTGCCTTCCTTTGATCTTTACGCATGCTCTCCATCACTTCCTGCAGATTTTCCATGCCACTAAGCAAGGCTTGTGTTGGACTTTGTGGGGGAGTGAGATTTGAGTTTCTTGTTCCTTTGTCTGATCTGGATTGTGTCGTCACAACAGGGGTTTTGGGAGGCAAAGTAACTTTTGTCACAAATGTGGTTCTTGGTGTGTGCCCGGATGCCTGAGTTTGAGCCGCCGATACTGGATTTTGGATAGGATTTGGTTGTATCGATGGTTGACCGCTCCCTGACATGGCTGGTGATGTTTGTTTGTCTATTATGTATCTGATTAATTAACGATTGACGACCACAATGCCTCACGGTGGGCGCCAAACTATTTTGGTAATTTTATACCGAATTAGGTTTAGTAAGGTCAATGTGGTCTTATTCGTTGTATGCTGATTGAGTCGTTTGCGTTAATGCTAAGTAAGGAAATAAATATTGACACGAGAGATTTGGTGACGCGGAAAACCCAATATGGGAAACGACCGCGGGAAGGGACGGTACCCTTCCAATGAGTGCACTAGCTTTGAATACGAAAATGAGCACAAAGGAGATGCCGTGGTAATTTAGCTACCACAATGTGTTGTGTTCGTATGATAGTTCTTGAATGAATATTCTTCCTTATTTCCTTGGCTATTTATATGGTAGGAACCCTAGTCGTGTCCTACTCCTTATATGGCAAGTAATATATGTCCTATCATGCTTCTTTCCATAAACGCGTCGTTGTGCTCTATTCTCCCTGATCTCCCTAAAATCTCCCTGAAATCTCCCTAATGATCTTCAACACGCGGGCTCTTCCAAATTGCTAGCTTCCTCGGCCCAATTCACTAAACCAGCTCTAATGGACCCAATCCTATGTTGGCACAATATGCAGAAATTGGCCCAAACAGTGTACGTCTATCAGTTTCCTAGATTTTGCATTCATCTTCTCACAATCTCACACTCCAAAATCACCATCCCCATGCTTTCCGTAAAGAGAGTAGGAATGACGCATAATTTTGCTCTTGCTTGCCCAAAAATTAAAGAATGGTATATTCGTTTTCGCTTATTGTTGTACTTTTTGTAGTGACACCCATTTAAGTAGAGATTAATGAATTTTTTGTTCACATGACCTTGATAATCACAAAAACTTGGTTTGGTAAATTTCTACCAACTAGGGTTAAAGTGACCGCTCTTTTTAGCCTCGTATTGGGGGGTTAAATTATATGTGATTTACGACGGAATATGTATGTAATTAAGACGGGGTAACGATGTAAGTAAAGTAAAGGACGAAATAGGGAAATAATGACACAAGAGATTTTGGTGACGCGAAAACCCGATATGGGAAACAACCGCGAGGGGAGTCGGAATCCCGCCAATAGTCCACTATATAATAATCGGAGCAGAAATACAATATACGACGAGTCCAGATCAGATGACGAATAACTAGTCGGTGCGTGTACGGGACATCCGATACTCAAATCAGACGTTTGTGGCAACTTCGTGGGTTTGTATATGGTACGTGGGTTAGTTTGTATTGTGGTATTAATGGTGTAATGACCAGGTGATGATTATATAATGATGGTGGTGATTATGTGGGTTAATCATTGGATAATGATGCGGTGATGGTTTAGGTTTTATACGTAGCCATGATATTAAGATGTTGCTACTTGGTTGCTTGCTTTCCCTTTTTTTGTATACGACGGCATAAGCTTAGTAGTGTTTGTTGTAGGATAAATCATGGATCACTTGTCTTGTTTGTCTTCCTTGTATTTATAGTGAATAAACCCTAGTGGGTTTATTAGGGTTTCCCACTTAATTGACTTGTTCCTCAAGGTAGAGTTTGCTATCAATTTGAACTTTCCTTATTCAGAATTTGGTAACAATTTGGACTTCTTATTTCACTCGTGGTCTTGTCAGCATCTCAGTCCAACCCGAATTCTTCTTCACCTGCTGTCCTGCCCCGGATTATCCTGTTTCCAGGCCTACCTCCCTGGCTCGGTCCATGGGCCCGACTCCCCCATGTATGTTATGGGTCCACTTTGCTCATTAATTACCCACTTGTCTCGTGCCACGTAGCGCAGGCTAAATAGTGTAATTTTGGCCCAAACAGTTGCCCCCAATTTCGCTTCTCAGCTTCGTTGAGGAGTGAAATTAACTTCTTCAAGTTATGCCTACTATTGTCATTCTGCTACTGGGACAGACAGCTGCTACGCTTCTGAATTCAGCCGCTAAGACTTTATTGGAACAAGATGCTGCCATCCCGCAGGAGGATGGCACTGGAACCCTGCTAGAGAAAGATGCTGAAACTCTGCTGGAACTAGGGATGTCAATGGATCGGGTTCGAGTCGGGTGAAACCTCATCCGTCATCCATCCGTCCTTTTAAAATCTCATCTAACCCGTCCGTCATCCGTGAAACATATCATCCTGAAGAGTTAAGAACGATAAACATCTAAGTGGGGGAGGGGGTGAATTAGGTGTACCTTTTAAAAATTTTCTCTTTTACTTAGTTAATGACTTAACACAAGTAAGATCTATTAAGTACGAGTTTGAGAAACTTAATGGATTGTAAGTTCACAAACGGTACAGCATGTCTATGCAACAGTATGAGAGACTGTTGCACAGCACTGGGAGCAAGATTAACGTATAAAAGAAGAATGATAAGAAAACGTGAAAGTAAATAAACAAACAAGACGATGTTTAAAAATTGGTTTAGCTCCTACTCCGGAGCCTACGTCCAACCGTTATTTTATTGCTTGTTTAGAAATTTACTCAAACTTAACTAAACGATTACAATGAAAACAACTCGCCAACCTACTCTTGTTGCAATTGCTTAAAGCTACTCCGCTTCAAGACTTTCTCTTGCTCAAAGCTACTCCGCTTCAAGACTTAAGGTTCTATCTTAACGGTTTACAGAGTCAGAATCTCAGTGGTTCACTTAAGAACATGGAGATTACAATTAAGACCTAAACACGAGAATCATTGAACATATTCTTTATGCAACAATTAAGCGAACTGACACTTGGAGATTTTACAGCTTTGAAAAACAATTGAAGACTATTGAAAAACAGAAAACGGTTTTGCAAATGATTGAAGAACAAAGCTTTTAATGCTGAAAAGATTTGAAAAGTGTTTACAATGAATGCTCTTTCAAAGTCCTATAATAAATGATAAATGAAGTGTCTATTTATAGAGAAAGGTAGTGTGTAAGAGAAGTATCTTAACACTACATTAATCTAATGTCCATAGGTTTGTAGTATGCATTTTCATTTAAAATTATAAAAGAACAATCAGGTTTGAGAGGCTCAAGGTGGCTGCATTTTTCCAAAGCAAAGGAGTGTTTCCCATAAGATATGGGAACTCATAATTTTGCCACAAATGGAAAAAGCATAAGACCTATTTTTAGCATGAAAAACAACTTGCACACATGGGATTGGCATATTTAAATTATTATGCAAGCATACTCTTTTTGTTCTTTTTGTTCTTCAGTTTTGAAATAATGTTCCACTTGAACATAGAAAAGCTTTTTAAAGAATTTCAAACACTTGTGAATTTTCCCGAAAATTCTCCATACGTTAGTACCAGAAACCATGGTGCAATAGTCACAGGAACTGTTGCACGGTTTTTCCATAACTTATGCATAAAAAGAATATGTTGAACTACCTCGTTTACAACATTTGTTCTAGACTATGGGCATGCTTGACTTGTCTTTCATCTTGATCATCTTTGAACTTCTTTGATCTATCATTGGATGCTTCAATTTGCTAAACATTAAACTAAGAGGCAAACAATTAAATCATAATGAAACTTGGCATCATCAACCAAGTGTGTTCTACCAAATTCCCCCTTTGATGATGGCAAGTTTTAAATATGTGTGAAGTTCCCCCTAAGCCCATGGTGAGTCGGTCTTTGAACCAAATAATAAGAACATCAATTAAACATGATCAAGGTGAATGGGGGTCAACATGCTTGGCCTAAGTAGAACATCTAATCATCATAGCTAAGACAAATTCACGGTGAACATTAGCCGAAGAGTTGTTAGTTAACACATAAACACATAATTTAACTACTTCCCCCTCTTGACATCAACAAGAGAAGGACACAAACATGTTCAAGTAGTACATAATTAAACCAAAGACAAATGTTCAAAATAAGAGAAAATAGGAGGGCAAGGGTAGGTACGGATTCCTCATTCATCATCGGACGCATGACCACCAAGAGCTTGCACATGCTCAATGAGATCTTCATTTAGGGTTTTGAGCTCAGCAACGTCTTCCTTAAGAGTCTCATTGTCAACAACCAATTTGGACACCATGTTCATAAGCTTGTCCAACTTAGCAAGTACAGAACCCATTTCAACAGTTGAGCCAACTGTTGCACTAGTTTTAGCTCTACCCGAGTACTTGCGAGTAAATTTCCCATTGCTAATAGCCAAAGTCATTTGAGAAAGAAAACCCATGGTCATGTCATCAATGAGTTTTTCATTACCGGGACTACCTTTCATGACTATCTTCCTTTTCATGAAGATAATGGACAACCACATGCCGTATGGAATCACGGTTTTCTTGTCAAATTTCCCTTTTTAGAGGTCGGGGGCAATCTCATGGATACGGTGAAAGATGAGTTGGGGAAGGTTGATGGGACGGCGTTTGATAATGTGGTGAACAAGGAGCATCTCAAGGAGAGAGCATCGTCCCCTACTATTATTGCTTGGTAAAATGTCTTGGTGAACAAGGTTAAAGGTGAAACGGTGGGGGGCTTGAAGTTCATGGGCATAGATGTTGGTGGTTCCATTTTCATTGTCGGGTCGAAGGGTTATCACAACCTCACTAGCCATAGTTTCATCAATATCACCCCAAGTAGTTTTAGGAAAGGTAGTAAGACCCACGGCTTCAACCTCAAGGTAAGAGGCAAGTTGGTCAATGGTCAAGACAAAGGGTTGTTGGTTTATGAATGCCGAGAGATTTCCTGATGCAACATCAACCTTGACTGTTGCATAGAACTGAATTAACTCCGACATGTAAACCGGAGAGTATTTATCGAGGAGACTAAACCAACCCTGACCAAAAATAGCAGCTTTGAAGAATACAAAAGCCGGGGAAGAATCATACCAGGTTTTCTTGTATGGTCTCCCACTGTGGAAGCAACATGTAAACATGCCTTGACATAGCTTGAGGGTGTCATCCGGAAGGTCGAGAGAGTTGAGATGAGCAAGAACCTCGTTCTTGAATGCCTCATCGTGAGTGGTGGCCATCAACTCAGTGCACGTATTGAGAGGGATTTTATCCTCAATAACATCATCATCTTCTATTGGAAGGACCACCTCCTTCTTCCGGGGGTACCTCGGCTTTTTAGCCGCCCTTGGCTTTGATTCCTTCTTTCGTTTGATACCCGCCTTAGATTTTGCTTTTGATTTGGTGGGAGTTTCAATGATAATATCATCATCATCATTACCAAACAGTTCGGTGATTTTGATTTGGGATTTTGTTTTGGGGTTTTCGGTGGAGAGAGGGTCAAATTCATCAGCAACCGTGTCTTCATTGGTGGGTTCATTGGTGGTTTTAATGTTGGGAATGACCTCTTCCTCATGAATGACTCCTTTTTCTGAATTTTGATTTGAAGAATCAATTTTTTCAGCATCTTTCTCACTCACAGTTCCTTTTTGTTTTTCTAGTTCACTCTCTTTCTCTTTTTCCTAATCTTTTTCACTCATTTTTTCTTCCTTATCATCATTCTTTTCAATTTCATTTTTCTCTTCAACATCTTTCTCATTCACTTTTTCTGATTCTTTTTCTTTTTCCTCCTCAATAACATCATCAACAACCTCATTTTCCTTTTCTTCTTCAATAACATTAGCAACAACCACATCATCATCAATCACTTTGTCTTTGTGGATGTTGCTTGCTATTTGTTTGAGCGTGGGCTCGTCTTCCTCGGAATCAACATCAACATTTGAGTCCAACATTAAGAAGATTGGGGGACTTCGTTTTAATCCACCATGACCTCCTCTACCACGGCCTCTTCCTTTGACAGCCATGGACTTTTTTCGTGCAACATTTGGGTTAACTGTTGGAGGCTTGGTAGGAGACGGGGTGGGTTTGTCGGATTTTTCAATGTTTGCAGCGGATTGGTGACCATTTTTTGCTGGGCAATGTATTTAGGGTTGAAAGAATTTCTAAGGTTTTGAATTTCTCTACTAACTGATTTTTTGGGAGCCATTTGAGGGTGATGGGTTTGACGGTTTAGGGAGATGAAAGAGGTTGAGGAATTTTTGAATTTTTGAAGGAAGTTTTGTGGATAAATGGGAAAGTGGGGTTATTACATGGGGGATTTATTTTAGGGACGGTTGGATTTAAAGAGGGAGTGGTTAAAGGTTGAGGTGGAGTGTAAATGAGAGTAATGATGGCATAGAGGGCGGCTAGAGTAGGATGAGCTAGATGGGACATAAAGTGATTGTAAGGCTCAAGGCAATAATTCTAGTGCAAATTGTGGAGTTCCAATACAATTTTTTTCGACACACTTGACATATGATAAATTTGACATTTTTAAACTTGAAAACATGTATACATCTTTTATCTCTAGTCAATCATGTGGGAAAGATAATTTTAATTCGTGTTACATGTCGCCTAACAAACCAATTTCCAACCGAAGTTATACGAATTGTTCCCTTTCTAACGGTTTTGTAAAAATGTCCGCAATTTGATTTTCCGTTCTACAAAAGGTTAGACATATATTTCCTTTTTCGATTTGATCACGTAAAAAATGATGCCTTATGTCAATGTGTTTCGTCCTAGAATGTTGTATTGGATTTTTCGAGATGTTAATGGCACTTGTATTATCACAAAATATGGGAGTAGTTTCTAAAATAAGACCGTAATCACGCAATTGGTGTCGTACCCAAAGAATTTGAGCACTTACATACTCACTTTCGGCCGTGGATAGAGCAACGATATTTTGTTTCTTGGATGCCCATGAGATGAGGCACGGTCCTAAGAAGGTGGCAATACCCGAGGTTCTTTTTCTATCCAACGAGCTCCCGGCATAATCCGCATCCAAAAATCCTACAAGATCAATGTCACAATGAGTTGGGTACCAAAGGTATAAACCTTGCGTTCCAATCAAATACCTAAAAATCCGTTTGACGGCTTTGAAATGTGATTATTTAGGATTTGATTGGAAACGAGCGCATACACACACACTAAATTGTATGTCGGGTCGACTAGCGGTTAAATAAAGCAATGAACCGATCATACCTCGATATACCCTTTTACTAACACTTTTACCATTTTCGTCTTTGTCAAGATTAAGCTTTGCAATCATAGGTGTAGGCATAGGATTCGAGCTAGTTAACCCAAACTTACTTATCATTTCCTTTAAGTACTTTTGTTGGTGGATCATGGTTCCTTTTTCATCTTGCTTAATTTGAAGACCAAGGAAGAATCCAAGTTCTCCCATCATACTAATTTCAAACTCAGAAGTCATAAGATCCGAAAAATACTTATAAAGAATGTTGTTAGTTGCACCAAAAATAATGTCATCGACATATACTTGCACAAGCAACAGTTCCTCTGACTGTGACTTGATAAACAATGTCTTATCTACCGAACCACGTATAAAACCATTTTCTAATAGGAATTTTGAAAGCCTATCATACCAAGCTCGGGGAGCCTGTTTTAAACCATAAAGTGCTTTGTCAAGTTTAAATACGTGATTAGGGAACTCATTGTTTATAAAGCCCGGAGGTTGTTCGACAAAAACTACTTCTTCAAGATAGCCATTTAGGAAAGCGGTTTTAACATCCATTTGAAATTTTTTTATGCCAACATGAGATGCAAAAGCTATGAGCATTCGTATGGCCTCAAGCCTAGGTACTGGTGCAAAGGTTTCATCGTAGTCAATCCCTTCTTGTTGATTAAACCCTTGTACCACTAGTCTAGCTTTATTCCGTACGATTTCTCCAACATCATCGAGCTTATTGCGATAGACCCATCTTGTACCAATTACTGTACGTTGAGATGGTCTAGGGACCAGATGCCATACCTTGTTTCTCTCAAATTGCTCCAATTCTTCTTGCATAGCCGTGACCCAATATTCATCGGATAGTGCCATTGTGATATTTGTGGGTTCAATTTGTGATATGAATGCTTCAAAAGCATAGTGATTTTGGAGAGATGATCTGGTTTTGATTCCAGAGGTAAGGTCACTGGTTAGATTTGATAGAGGATGGAAACCTTGATGCTTCCATTTCTTTGGAACAAGAGTGTTAGAGGCCTCGTTTGTTTCGTTTGGTTCTGATGCAACAGTGTCAGTGACTGTTGCATGGGGAATATTGTGTGAGGGCGTTTGTGGATTGGTTTCAATTTGGTTAGTGGTTGGTTCACTGCACTCCTCATTCCCCCTGGATGAGCTAGCTCCATTTTTAGATGAGGGAGGGTTAGTTCCCCCTGAATTTTGGCCAGCCTCCTCAAGCAACAATGGCTCCAACTGTTGCTCAGCTTCTTCCACTACTTGATCCATATCATGACGTATCATTCCAATTTCGAAGTCATCGTCTTCCTCATCATCTTCTTCATCTTTAACCTGAGTGTTTGAAACAAAGAGACTAGATTCTTCAAATATTACATGAACGCTTTCCTCCATTTTCATAGTTCTCTTGTTATAAACTTTGTAAGTTTTACTATGATCGGAATAACCAATAAAAACACTTTCATCACTACGAGCATCAAATTTGCCTAGGTTGTCTTTTCCATTATTGTGCACAAAGCATTTACTACCAAAGCACTTTAGATGTGAGATGTTAGGTTTTCTTCCTCGTAGTAATTCATAAGGAGTTTTCTTAATGATTTTTCTAATCATGACACGATTGTAGATATAACAAGATGTGTTAACGGCCTCAGCCCAAAAGTTTCTTGGCACTTTAGAGCTAATGAGCATGGTCCTAGCCATATTTTCAAGAGTTCGATTCATTCGTTCCACAACCCCATTTTGTTGAGGGGTTCTTGCGGCCGAAAAATTGTGGCTAATACCGTACTCATTGCAATAAGACTCAAATGATAAATTCTCAAATTCGGTTCCATGGTCGGATCTCAAGAAGACAAGTTTATAACCAAATTTGTTTTGGACCTTTTTAACCCAAATTAAGAATTCATCAAAAGTTTGATCTTTAGAATCTAAGAAGAGAAGCCAAACAAATCATGTAAAATCATCAACAATGACACAAATATAACGACTTCAACCTTTACTAACAATACGCATAGGTCCACATAAGTCTATGTGAATGAGTTCAAGAGGTAAGAAAGTGCTAATAATCTTTTTGGATTTAAAGGAGCATTTTACTTGTTTACCTTTAACACAATCGTCACAAAGTGATTTCAATTCAAATTTGATGTTAGGAATGCCATCAACTAGATCAACCCTCTTAAGGGTATTAAGTGTTTTAGCATTTACATGACCAAGTCGTTTATGCCAAAGCCAAGGGTCATTCTTTTGGACACTCATGCATGATAGTGTTTGACTCGGCAATGAATATAAGTTAGTCATGTAAACATCTTTGACACGTTTACCTTGAAGAATGAGTTCTCTAGTTTTTCCATCAATTATTCTACATTCACTAGCAAGAAATTCAACGATGTTACCTCGATCACACAATTGTGATATGCTTAGAAGATTGTGTTTTAAACCTTTGACAAGCAACACTTTGTCGACACATAGTGACTTTGACTTACCAACTTTTCCAATACCAATGATTTCACCTCGTTTGTTGTCACCAAAAATCACCATGCCACCATCGTAGGCTTCTAGCGAAAGGAATTGGCTTTCATCTCCCGTCATGTGACGAGAGCATCCACTGTCTAAGTACCAATTGGTGCTGCCTTTCGCTAATGCCTATAAGAAATCAAACGTTTAGCTTAGGAACCCAAACAACTTTGGGTTCCTTCTTGACAACAACTTTCTTGACTTCTTTCTTTTTAATCCAAACATGTTTAGCTACTTTAGTACTTCTTTCTAAGTCAAGGACTCTTTTTTCACAACCATTGAACTCATGACCAGTTTTACAGTAATTGCAGATAATGTACTCAGGAAGGCCAGCATACTTTCTCCTTCGAAAATCAGTTACGCTTGGGTCTTGGTTTCGAGTGCAACAGTGCGTAGAATTGTTGCATTTGAAACCAAGTCCAGTATGTTTTGCACGGTTTTCATATTCTTGAGATTGTTTTAGAAGAAACTCCAAGACATTCTGACTTCCTTCCCATTTCAAATAGAACATCTTAGCCTCATCTAGCTCTTTGGTTAGTTTTTCAATTTTAGCAAGATGGTTAAGATTTAGTTGACCTACTTTGTCGAACGCATGTTTAGCATGTCTTACTTCATCATTAAGCAATAAGCCAATTTGCTCAAGTTGCTTGTTATCTCTTTTGCACAAGGTGATGTCAGCTAACAGAGAGTCACGTTCTTTAGTTAGTGAAGACACATGTTTTGTGAGAGTCTCAATTTCCTTCACAGACTCAGATGCAACAGTTGCATCATCTGTTGCATGGATTTGTTCAACCTTTTTCAGAGTTTCAATTTGAACGAGAAGATCATCATTTGAATTTTGCACTCGATCTAAAGCACTTTTAACATGACTTGACTCATCATTTAACATTTCAGCAATTTTGACAAGATCCCCTTTTTCATTTTGACATGTTGCAAGATCAATCAAAAGTTGGTCACGTTCTTTGGTTAGTGAGGACACAGCTTTGTCAAAGGACTCTTCTCCCTTTTTAGAAACAGATGCAACATTGCACTGATCTGTTGCATGTATTTCATCAACTCTTTTAGCAAGAAACAGATTCTGTTTTCGGAGCCTTTTAATCTCCTTTTCAAGACTCAATGATGAACTAGGTTGATCTACCTCATTTAGACATTCTTTTAAACCAACATTTTCTTCGGCTATGTCTTCAATTTCAGTTTGCATAGCCTCTAATTTATTACTTTGGACACGACACTTATAAATGAATTGGTCTAGGAGATGACAAATTTTGTCTTTAGAGAAAGATCGAACCTTTTTCTTGAGCGTATTTACCTCAATGTTAGAATCTGAACCTGAGTCCATGGAGTGAGCCATAAGACATTTGATACTTTCTTTCTTTATTGACTTTGGAACATCATTGCTTAACTGAGATGAGATGCTAAGTTTATCATCCAATTCTTCTTCAAGGACATCATCCTCGTCAGAATCAGACATTCCCCCAAATGGCAGTCATTACTTTGCTTTTGTATTCTCTTTTAGCAAACTCACGCTTTTCTTTAGTCTTAATGTCATTCCACTTTGGGCATTCTTTGATTTGGTGACCCGTGTCACCACATTTGAAGCAACCAACAGTGGAAGTAGACTTTCTTTTGGGAAAGCGTCGTTTGCTAGTATAGTTTTTAGATCTTTGTGAGTTTCGACCATTAGTCATGCCAACAATGTTTTTAGTGAACATTACAAACTCGTCATCTTCATCCTCCTCATCACTTGAGAGAGCATAAAGAGCAAGTCCTTTCCCTTTAGATCTTTCACCGGATCGCTTCATGAGAGTTAACTCATGAGCCATGAGTGAGCCCATAAGTTCATCAAGGGATAGCAAGGAAAGGTCTTTAGCTTCCTCAATAGCCGTAACCTTCGGTTGCCATTTTTCAGATAGGCTACAAAGGATTTTACGTACTAAATCCTCGGATTCAAAGTTTCTATCTAGACTCTTGAGGTCATTAACAATAGTAGAGAAACGAGAAGACAAACTATTAATCGACTCATCTTTTCCCATGTTGAACATCTCATATTGTTGCATGAGAAGATCAACACGGTACTTTTTTACTTGTGACGTTCCCTCATAAGCAAGATTTAGGGTGTCCCAAATTTCCTTTGCCGAGTCACATCCGGATATCCGGTTGATCTCTTGTTCACCGATGCCATATTGAAGGATGGACATGGCTTTAGAGTTTTTCTCAACTTTTCTATAATCGGCCTCAACATATTTGTCCTCACTTTTGATAGACTTAGTGCCATCGGCATTAGTCACCTCAATCTTGAGGGGACCATTTTGAACGATCAAACAACATTCGTAGTCCGCACTTTTGACATAGTGCTCCATGCGATGTTTCCACCAAGCATAGTTTTCTCCCTTAAAGATGGGATACTTAGTGTGTTTTGAATCGTCCATAACTATGGGATCAACTCTTTGGTTTTAACCAATATCAAGAGCACGAGGCTCTGATACCAATTGAAGAGCAAAGAACGATAAACACCTAAGAGGGGGAGGGGTGAATTAGGTGTACCTTTTAAAAATTTTCTCTTTTACTTGGTTAATGACTTAACACAAGTAAGATCAGTACGAGTTTGAGAAACTTAATGGATTGTAGGTTCACAAACGGTGACAGTGATCTATGCAACAAGATGAGAGATCATGTTGCACAAAGATCGGGAGCGAGATTAACGTATAAAAGAAGAATGATAAGAAAACGTGAAAGTAAATAAACAAACAAGACGATGTTTAAAAATTGGTTCAGCTCCTACTTCGGAGCCTACGTTCAATCGTTATTTTATTGCTTGTTTAGAAATTTACTCAAACTTAACTAAACCATTACAATGAAAATAACTCGCCAACCTACTCCGGTTGCAATTGCTTAAAGCTACTCCGCTTCAAGACTTTCTCTTGCTCAAAGCTACTCCGCTTCAAGACTTAAGGTTCTATCTCAACGGTTTACGAGTCGAATCTCAAAGGTTCACTTAAGAACATGGAGATTACAATTAAGACCTAAACACGAGAATCATTGAACATATTCTTTATGCAACAGTTAAGCAAACTGATACTTGGAGATTTTATAGCTTTGAAAAACAATTGTAGACTTTTGAAAAACAGAAAACGGTTTTGCAAATGATTGAAGAACAAAGCTTTTAATGCTGACAACATTTGCAAAGTGTTTACAACGAATGCTCTTTCAAAGTCTTACAATAAATGATAAATGAAGTGGTTATTTATAGAGAAAGGTAGTGTGTAAGAGAAGGATCTTAACACTACATTAATCTAATGTCCATAGGTTTGTAGTATGCATTTTCATTTAAAATTATAAAAGAACAATCAGGTTTGAGAGGCTCAAGGTGGCTGCATTTTTCCAAAGCAAAGGAGTGTTTCCCATAAGATATGGGAACTCACAATTTTGCCACAAATGGAAAAAGCATAAGACCTATTTTTAGCATGAAAAACAATTTGCACACATGTGATTGGCATCTTTAAATTATTGTGCAAGCATATTCTTTTTGTTCTTTTTGTTCTTCAGTTTTGAAATAATGTTCCACTTGAACATAGAAAAGCTTTTTAAAGAATTTCAAACACTTGTGAATTTTCCCGAAAATTCTCCATACGTTAGTACCAGAAACCATGGTGCAACAAATCACAGAACTCGTTGCACGGTTTTGCCATAACTTATGCATAAAAAGAATATGTTGAACTACCTCGTTTACAACATTCGTTCTAGACTATGGGCATGCTTGACTTGTCCTTCATCTTGATCATCTTTGAACTTCTTTGATCTAGCATTGGATGCTTCAATTTGCTAAACATTAAACTAAGAGGCAAACAATTAAATCATA